>NW_026286365.1:0-17117 GCF_023373465.1 Oncorhynchus keta | reverse complement strand
TCACTTGACTTCCGCGCCGACTGAGATGGCCGCCTCGCTCGCGTTCCTAGGAAACTATGCAGTTTTTTTGTTTTTTTACGTGTTATTTCTTACATTAGTACCCCAGGTCATCTTAGGTTTCATTACATACAGTCGAGAAGAACTACTGAATATAAGATCAGCGTCAACTCACCATCAGTACGACCAAGAATATGTTTTCCAAGGATGCGGATCCTGTGTTCTGCCTTACAAACAGGACAACGGAATGGATCGCTTGCAGCGACCCAAGGAAACGACTACGAAAGAGGGAAACGCGGCGGTGTTCTGCGTCAGACTCCGGGGCACATCGCGCACCACTTCCCAGTATTCTTCTTGCCAATGTCCAGTCTCTCGACAACAAGGTTGATGAAATCCGAGCAAGGGTGGCATTCCAGAGGGACATCAGAGACTGTAACGTTTCTTGCTTTACGGAAACATGGCTTACTGGGAAGACGCTATCCAGGGCGGTACAGCTAACGGGTTTCTCCACGCATCGCGACAGAAACAAACATCTCTCTGGTAAGAAGAGTGGCGGGCGTATGCCTCATGACTAACGGGACATGGTGTGATGAAGGAAACATACAGGAACTCAAATCCTTCTGTTCACCTGATTTAGAATTCCTCACAATCAAATGTAGACCGCATTATCTTCCAAGAGAATTCTCTTCGATTATAATCACAGCCGTATATATCCCCCAAGCAGACACATCGATGGCTCTGAACGAACTTTATTTAACTCTTTGCAAACTGGAAAACCATTTATCCGGGAGGCTGCATTCATTGTAGCTGGGGATTTTAACAAAGCCAATCTGAAAACAAGACTCCTAAATTTTATCAGCATATCGATTGCGCAACCAGGGGTGGTAAAACCTTGGATCATTGTTACTCTAACTTCCGCGACGCATATAAGGCCCTGCCCCGCCCCCCTTTTCGGAAAAGCTGACCACGACTCCATTTTGCTGATCCTGCCTACAGGCAGAAATTAAAACAAGAGGCTCCCACGCTGAGGTCTGTCCAACGCTGGTCAGACCAAGCTGACTCTACACTCCAAGACTGCTTCCATCACGTGGACTGGGACATGTTTCAGACAAGCGCCAGATGGGAATATTGACGAATACGCTGATTCGGTGTGCGAGTTCATTAGAACGTGCGTCGAAGATGTCGCTCCCATAGCAACGATAAAAACATTCCCTAACCAGAAACCGTGATTGATGGCAGCATTCGCGTGAAACTGAAAGCGCCAACCACTGCTTTTAATCAGGGCAAGGTGTCTGGCAACATGACTGAATACAAACAGTGCAGCTATTCCCTCCGCAAGGCTATTAAACAAGCTAAGCGTCAGTACAGAGACAAAGTGGAATCTCAATTCAACGGCTCAGACACAAGAGGCATGTGGCAGGGTCTACAGTCAATCACGGACTACAAGATGAAATCCAGCCCAGTCACGGACCAGGATGTCTTGCTCCCAGGCAGACTAAATAACTTTTTGCCCGCTTTGAGGACAATACAGTGCCACTGACACGGCCTGCAACGGAAACATGCGGTCTCTCCTTCACTGCAGCCGAGGTGAGTAAGACATTTAAACGTGTTAGCCCTCGCAAGGCTGCAGGCCCAGACGGGCATCCCCAGCCGCGCCTCAGAGCATGCGCACCAGCTGGCCGGTGTGTTTACGGACATATTCAATCAATCCCTATACCAGTCTGCTGTTCCACATGCTTCAAGAGGGCCACCATTGTTCCTGTTCCCAAGAAAGCTAAGGTAACTGAGCTAAACGACTACCGCCCGTAGCACTCACTTCCGTCATCATGAAGTGCTTTGAGAGACTAGTCAAGGACCATATCACCTCCACCCTACCTGACACCCTAGACCCACTCCAATTTGCTTACCGCCCAAATAGGTCCACAGACGATGCAATCTCAACCACACTGCACACTGCCCTAACCCACCTGGACAAGAGGAATACCTATGTGAGAATGCTGTTCATCGACTACAGCTCGGCATTCAACACCATAGTACCCTCCAAGCTCGCCATCAAGCTCGAGACCCTGGGTCTCGACCCCGCCCTGTGCAACTGGGTACTGGACTTCCTGACGGGCCGCCCCCAGGTGGTGAGGGTAGGCAACAACATCTCTCCCCGCTGATCCTCAACACGGGGGCCCCACAAGGGTGCGTTCTGAGCCCTCTCCTGTACTCCCTGTTCACCCACGACTGCGTGGCCACGCACGCCCAACTCAATCATCAAGTTTGCGGACGACACAACAGTGGTAGGCTTGATTACCAACAACGACGAGACGGCCTACAGGGAGGAGGTGAGGGCCCTCGGAGTGTGGTGTCAGGAAAATAACCTCACACTCAACGTCAACAAAACTAAGGAGATGATTGTGGACTTCAGGAAACAGCAGAGGGAACACCCCCTATCCACATCGATGGAACAGTAGTGGAGAGGGTAGCTAGTTTTAAGTTCTCGGCATACACATCACAGACAAAACTGAATTGGTCCACTCACACTGACAGCGTCGTGAAGAAGGCGCAGCAGCGCCTATTCAACCTCAGGAGGCTGAAGAAATTCGGCTTGTCACCAAAAGCACTCACAAACTTCTACAGATGCACAATCGAGAGCATCCTGGCGGGCTGTATCACCGCCTGGTACGGCAACTGCTCCGCCCTCAACCGTAAGGCTCTCCAGAGGGTAGTGAGGACTGCACAACGCATCACCGGGGCAAACTACCTGCCCTCCAGGACACCTACACCACCCGTTGTTACAGGAAGGCCATAAAGATCATCAAGGACATCAACCACCCGAACCACTGCCTGTTCACCCCGCTATCATCCAGAAGGCGAGGTCAGTACAGGTGCATCAAAGCTGGGACCGAGAGACTGAAAAACAGCTTCTATCTCAAGGCCATCAGACTGTTAAACAGCCACCACTAACAGTGTGTGGCTGCTGCCAACACACTGTCATTGACACTGACCCAACTCCAGCCATTTTAATAATGGGAATTGATGGGAATTATGTAAATATATCACTAGCCACTTTAAACAATGCTACCTTATATAATGTTACTTACCCTACATTATTCATCTCATATGCATATGTATATACTGTACCTACATCATCGACTGCATCCTTATGTAACACATGTATCACTAGCCACTTTAACTATGCCACTTTGTTTACTTTGTCTACACACTCATCTCATATGTATATACTGTACTCGATACCATCTACTGTATGCTGCTCTGTACCATCACTCATTCATATATCCTTATGTACATATTCTTTATCCCCTTACACTGTGTATAAGACAGTAGTTTTGGAATTGTTAGTTAGATTACTTGCTGGTTATCACTGCATTGTCGGAACTAGAAGCACAAGCATTTCGCTACACTCGCATTTAACATCTGCTAACCATGTGTATGTGACAAATAAAATTTGATTTGATTTATATAACTATCATCACTATATAACTATCATCACTATACCTCTATATAACTATCATCACTATATCACTATATAACTATCATCACTATACCACTATATAACTATCATCACTATACCACTATCATCACTATATCACTATACAACTATCATCACTATATCACTATACCACTATTATCACTATGCCACTATCATCACTATACCACTATCATCACTATATCACTATATAACTATCATCACTATACTACTATCAGCACTATACCACTATCATCACTATATCACTATACCACTATCATCACTATATCACTATATAACTATCATCACTATACCACTATACCACTATTATCACTATATAACTATCATCACTATATAACTATCATCACTATACCACCATATCACTATCATCACTATATAACTATATAACTATCATCACTATACCACTATCATCACTATATCACTATATAACTATCATCACTATATCACTATACCACTATCATCACTATATCACTATACCACTATCATCACTATATCACTATACCACTATCATCACTATACCACTATACCACTATTATCACTATATCACTATCATCACTATACCACTATACCACGATCATCACTATACCACTATCATCACTATACCACTATCATCACTATACCACTGTATAACTATCATCACTATCATCACTATACCACTATCATCACTATACCACTATATAACTATCATCACTATACCACTATCATCACTATATCACTATCATCACTATATCACTATACTCACTATACCACTATCATCACTATATCACTATACCACTATCATCACTATACCACTATCATCACTATATCACTATACCACTATCATCACTATACCACTATCATCACTATATCACTATACCACTATCATCACTATACCACTATCATCACTATATCACTATACCACTATCATCACTATATCACTATATAACTATCATCACTATACCACTATCATCACTATACCACTATCATCACTATATCACTATACCACTATCATCACTATACCACTATCATCACTATATCACTATACCACTATCATCACTATATCACTATCATCACTATACCACTATCATCACTATATCACTATACCACTATCATCACTATACCACTATATAACTATCATCACTATACCACTATCATCACTATACCACTATATAACTATCATCACTATACCACTATCATCACTATACCACTATATCACTATATAACTATCATCACTATACCACTATATAACTATCACACTATATAACTATCATCACTATACCACTATCATCACTATATCACTATACCACTATCATCACTATATCACTATCCTCACTATACCACTATCATCACTATATCACTATACCACTATCATCACTATACCACTATATAACTATCATCACTATACCACTATCATCACTATATCACTATACCACTATCATCACTATATCACTATACCACTATCATCACTATATCACTATACCACTATCATCACTATACCACTATATAACTATCATCACTATACCACTATCATCACTATACCACTATCATCACTATATCACTATACCACTATCATCACTATATCACTATATAACTATCATCACTATATCACTATATAACTATCATCACTATATCACTATATAACTATCACTATATAACTATCATCACTATACCACTATATAACTATCATCACTATATCACTATATAACTATCATCACTATACCACTATATAACTATCATCACTATACCACTATCATCACTATATCACTATACCACTATCATCACTATATCACTATACCACTATCATCACTATATCACTATACCACTATCATCACTATACCACTATATAACTATCATCACTATACCACTATCATCACTATACCACTATCATCACTATATCACTATACCACTATCATCACTATATCACTATACCAATTATCATCACTATACCACTATATACCACTTTGTGGGCTATACTCGGCCTTGTCTCAGGATGGTAAGTTGGTGGTTGAAGATATCCTCTAGTGGTGTGGGGCTGTGCTTGGCAAAGTGGGTGGGGTTATATCCTTCCTGTTTGGCCCTGTCCAAATGGGTGTCCTCGGATGGGGCCACAGTGTCTCCTGACCCCTCCTGTCTCAGCCTCCAGTATTTATGCTGCAGTAGTTTGTGTCGGGGGGCTAGGTCAGTTTGTTATATCTGGAGTACTTCTCCTGTCCTATTCTCCCTAAATGTCCTGTGTGAATCTAAGTGTGCGTTCTCTATACCTCTCCTTCTCTTTCTTTCTCTCTCTCGGAGGACCTGAGCCCTCCATTTTGCCATGCCCCAGGACTACCTGACATGATGACTCCTTGCTGTCCCCAGTCCACCTGGCCATGCTGCTGCTCCAGTTTCAACTGGCCTGGGGCCCTAGGACCATGTCCCAGGACTACCAGACATGAGGACTCCTTGCTGTCCCCAGTCCACCTGGCCATGCTCCTGCTCCAGTTTCAACTGTTCTGCCTTACTATTATTCAACCATGCTAGTCATTTATGAACATTTGAACATCTTGGCCACGCTCTGTTATAATCTCCACCCGGCACAGCCAAAAGAGGACTGGCCACCCCACATATGCTCTCTCTAATTCCTCTCTTTCTTTCTCTCTCTCGGAGGACCTGAGCCCTAGGACAGTGCCCCAGGACTACCTGACATGATGGCTCCTTGCTGTCCCCATTCCACCTGACTGCTGCTGCCCAGTTTCAACTGTTCTGCCTTCAGATTATTATTCGACCATGCTGGTCATTTATGAACATTTGAACATCTTGGTCATGTTCTGTTATAATCTCTACCATTGTTCACAGCCAGAAGAGGACTGGCCACCCCACATAGCCCGGTTCCTCTCTAGGTTTCTTCCTAGGTTTTGGCCTTTCTAGGAGTTTTTCCTAGCCACCGTGCTTTTACACCTGCATTGTTTGCTGTTTGGGGTTTTAGGCTGGGTTTCTGTACAGCACTTTGAGATATCAGCTGATGTACGAAGGGCTATATAAATAAATTTGATTTGATTTGATTTGATTTGATATAACTATCATACTATATAACTATCATCACTATCATCACTATACCACTATCATACTATACCACTATATAACTATCATCACTATACCACACAATCATCACTATACCACTATATAACTATCATCACTATACCACTATCATCACTATATCACTATATAACTATCATCACTATATCACTATCATCACTTTTACCACTATCATCAATATATCACTATCACACTATGTCACTATCATCACTTTACCATTATACCATCATACCACTATCATCACTATATCACTATCATCACACCACTATCATCACTATACCACTATCATCACTATACCACTATCATCACTATACCACTATCACACTATATCACTATACCACTATCATCACTATATCACTATCCTCACTATACCACTATCATCACTATATCACTATACCACTTGTCATCACTATACCACTATCATCACTATACCACCATCACTATATCACTATACCACTATCATCACTATATCACTATCCTCACTATACCACTATCATCACTATACCACAGACTGTATAACTATCATCACTATACCACTGTGGTCATCACTATACCACTATCATCACTATATCACTATACCACTATCATCACTATATCACTATACCACTATCATCACTATATCACTATACCACTATCATCACTATACCACTATATAACTCATCATCACTATATCACTATCATCACTATACCACTATATAACTATCATCACTATATCACTATATAACTAACTATCACTATAACTATACCACTATCTCACTATATCACTATCCTCACTATACCACTATCATCACTATATCACTATACCCCTATCATCACTATACCACTATATAACTATCACCACTATACCACTATCATCACTATACCACTATATAACTATCATCACTATATCACTATCATCACTATACCACTATATCACTATATAACTATCATCACTATACCACTATATAACTATCATCACTATATAACTATCATCACTATACCACTATCATCACTATATCACTATACCACTATCATCACTATATCACTATACCACTATCATCACTATATCACTACCTCACTATGTCCACTATCATCACTATATCACTATACCACTATCATCACTATACCACTATATAACTATCATCACTATACCACTTCATCACTATACCACTATATAACTATCATCACTATATCACTATATAACTATCATCACTATATAACTATCATCACTATACCACTATATAACTATCACACTATATCACTATATAACTATCACACTATACCACTATATAACTATCATCACTATACCACTAACTATACCAGACATATATAACTATCAGTCACTATATCACTATCATCACTATACCACTATCATCACTATATCACTTTATGACCACTTGATCATCACTATCACTATACCACTATCACACTATATCACTATACCACTATCATCACTATACCACTATATAACTATCACTACCACTATCACTCACTATACCACTATCATCACTATATCACTATACCACTATCATCACTATATCACTATACCACTATCATCACTATACCACTATATAACTATCATCACTATATCACTATCATCACTATACCACTATATAACTATCATCACTATATCACTATATAACCATCATCACTATATAACTATCATCACTATCATCACTATACCACTATCATCACTATACCACTATATAACTATCATCACTATACCACTATCATCACTATACCACTATATAACAATCATCACTTTACCACTATCATCAATATATCACTATATCACTATGTCACTATCATCACTTTACCATTATACCATCATACCACTATCATCACTATATCACTATCATCACACCACTATCATCACTATACCACTATCATCACTATACCACTATCATCACTATATCACTATACCACTATCATCACTATATCACTATCCTCACTATACCACTATCATCACTATATCACTATACCACTATCATCACTATACCACTATCATCACTATACCACTATATAACTATCATCACTATATCACTATATAACTATCATCACTATCATCACTATACCACTATCATCACTATACCACTATATAACTATCATGACTATACCACTATCATCACTATACCACTATATAACTATCATCACTATACCACTATCATCACTATACCACTATATAACTATCATCACTATACCACTATCATCACTATATCACTATATAACTATCATCACTATATAACTATCATCAATATATCACTATCATCACTATGCCACTATCATCACTTTTACCATTATACCATCATACCACTATCATCACTATATCACTATCATAACTATATCACTATCATCACTATACCATTATACCACTATCATCACTATACCACTATATCACTATCATCACTATACCACTATCACACTATACCACTATATCACTATCATCACTATACCACTATCATCACTATATCACTATCACTATACCACTATCATCACTATACCACTATATATCACTATATAACTATCACTATATAACTATCATCACTTTATCACTATATAACTATCATCACTATATCACTATATAACTATCATCACTATACCACTATATCACTATCATTACTATATCACTATCATCACTATACCACTATCATCACTATACCACTATCATCACTATACCACTATCATCACTATATCACTATATAACTATCATCACTATATAACTATCATCACTTTATCACTATATAACTATCATCACTATATCACTATATAACTATCATCACTATACCACTATCATCACTATCATCACTATACCAATATCATCACTATACCACTATCATCACTATATCACTATATAACTCGTCACTATACTACTATCATCACTATATCACTATATAACTATCATCACTATACCACTATCATCACTATACCACTATCATCACTATATCACTATATAACTATCATCACTATACTACTATCATCACTATATCACTATATAACTATCATCACTATACCACTATATCATCACTATACCACTATCATCACTATACCACTATATAACTATCATCACTATACTACTATCATACTATATCACTATATAACTATATCACTATACCACTATCATCACTATACCACTATCATCACTATATCACTATATAACTATCATCACTATACCACTATATAACTATCATCACTATACTACTATCATCACTATATCACTATATAACTATCATCACTATACTACTATATCACTATCATCACTATACCACTATCATCACTATACCACTATATCACTATCATCACGATACCACTATCATCACTATCCTATATCTACTATATCACTATATAACTATCATCACTATATCACTATATAACTATCATCACTATACCACTATCATCACTATACCACTATATAACTATCATCACTATACCACTATCATCACTATATAACTATCACACTATACCACTATCATCACTATACCACTATCACCACTATACCACTATCATCACTATACCACTATATAACTATCATCACTATACCACTATCATCACTATATCACTGTATAACTATCATCACTATACTACTATCATCACTATATCACTATCGCCACTCTATAACTATCATCACTATACCACTATCATCACTATATAACTATCATCACTATACCACTATCCTATATCACTATATTACTATATAACTATCATCACTATACCACTTCATCACTATATAACTATCATCACTATATCACTATATAACTATCATCACTATACCACTATCATCACTATATCACTATCATCACTATATAACTATCACTATACCACTATACTACTATATAACTATCATCACTATATCACTATATAACTATTTCACTATACCACTATCATCACTATATCACTATATAACTATCATCACTATACCACTATTCACTATCATCACTATACCACTATCATCACTATACCACTATATCACTATCATCACTTATACCACTATCATCACTATCCTACTATCATCACTATATCACTATATAACTATCATCACTATATCACTATATAACTATCATCACTATACTACTATGATACCACTATATAACTATCATCACTATACCACTATCATCACTATATAACTATCATCACTATATTACTATATAACCATCTATACCATATCACCACTATACCACTATCATCACTATACCACTATATAACTATCATCACTATACCACTATCACTATATCACTGTATAACTATCATCACTATATAACTATCATCACTATCATCACTATACCACTATCATCACTATACCACTATATAACTATCATCACTATACCACTATCATCACTATACCACTATATAACTATCATCACTATACCACTATCATCACTATATCACTATATAACTATCATCACTATATCACTATCATCACTTTACCACTATCATCAATATATCACTATCATCACTATGTCACTATCATCACTTTTACCATTATACCATCATACCACTATCATCACTATATCACTATCATCACACCACTATCATGCTATACCACTATCATCACTATACCACTATCATCACTATACCACTATCATCACTATATCACTATACCACTATCATCACTATATCACTATCCTCACTATACCACTATCATCACTATATCACTATACCACTATCATCACTATACCACTATCATCGCTGCTACCACTATCATCACTATATCACTATACCACTATCATCACTATATCACTATCCCATCACTATACCACTATCATCACTATACCACTATATAACTATCACTATACCACTATCATCACTATACCACTATCATCACTATATCACTATACCACTATCATCACTATATCACTATACCACTATCATCACTATATCACTATACCACTATCATCACTATACCACTATATAACTATCACACTATATCACTATCATCACTATACCACTATATAACTATCATCACTATATCACTATATAACTATCATCACTATATAACTATACCACTATCATCACTATATCACTATCCTCACTATACCACTATCATCACTATATCACTATACCCCTATCATCACTATACCACTATATAACTATCACCACTATACCACTATCATCACTATACCACTATATAACTATCATCACTATATCACTATCATCACTATACCACTATCATCACTATATAACTATCATCACTATACCACTATATAACTATCATCACTATATAACTATCATCACTATACCACTATCATCACTATATCACTATATAACTATCATCACTATATCACTATACCACTATCATCACTATACCACTATATAACTATCATCACTATACCACTATCATCACTATACCACTATATAACTATCATCACTATACCACTATCATCACTATATCACTATATAACTATCATCACTATACTACTATCATCACTATACCACTATCATCACTATATAACTATCATCACTATATCACTATCATCACTTTACCATTATACCATCATACCACTATCATCACTATATCACTATCATCACACCACTATCATCACTATACCACTATCACTATACCACTATCATCACTATACCACTATCATCACTATATCACTATACCACTATCATCACTATATCACTATCCTCACTATACCACTATCATCACTATATCACTATACCACTATCATCACTATACCACTATCATCACTATACCACTATCATCACTATATCACTATACCACTATCATCACTATATCACTATCCTCACTATACCACTATCATCACTATACCACTATATAACTATCATCACTATACCACTATCATCACTATACCACTATCATCACTATATCACTATACCACTATCATCACTATATCACTATACCACTATCATCACTATATCACTATACCACTATCATCACTATACCACTATATAACTATCATCACTATATCACTATCATCACTATACCACTATATAACTATCATCACTATATCACTATATAACTATCATCACTATATAACTATACCACTATCATCACTATATCACTATCCTCACTATACCACTATCATCACTATATCACTATACCCCTATCATCACTATACCACTATATAACTATCACCACTATACCACTATCATCACTATACCACTATATAACTATCATCACTATATCACTATCATCACTATACCACTATATCACTATATAACTATCATCACTATACCACTATATAACTATCATCACTATATAACTATCATCACTATACCACTATCATCACTATATCACTATACCACTATCATCACTATATCACTATACCACTATCATCACTATATAACTATCATCACTATACCACTATCATCACTATACCACTATATCACTATCATCACTATACCACTATATAACTATCATCACTATACCACTATCATCACTATATCACTATATAACTATCATCACTATATCACTATATAACTATCATCACTATATAACTATCATCACTATACCACTATATAACTATCATCACTATATCACTATATAACTATCATCACTATACCACTATATAACTATCATCACTATACCACTATCATCACTATACCACTATATAACTATCATCACTATATCACTATCATCACTATACCACTATCATCACTATACCACTATACCACTATATCACTATATCACTATACCACTATCATCACTATATCACTATACCACTATCATCACTATACCACTATATAACTATCATCACTATACCACTATCATCACTATACCACTATCATCACTATATCACTATACCACTATCATCACTATATCACTATACCACTATCATCACTATACCACTATATAACTATCATCACTATATCACTATCATCACTATACCACTATATAACTATCATCACTATATCACTATATAACCATCATCACTATATAACTATCATCACTATCACTATACCACTATCATCACTATACCACTATATAACTATCATCACTATACCACTATCATCACTATACCACTATATAACAATCATCACTTTTACCACTATCATCAATATATCACTATCATCACTATGTCACTATCATCACTTTACCATTATACCATCATACCACTATCATCACTATATCACTATCATCACACCACTATCATCACTATACCACTATCGTCACTATACCACTATATTACTATACCACTATCATCACTATACAACTATATCACTATATCACTATCATCACTATACCACTATCATCACTATACCACTATCATCACTATACCACTATATAACTATCATCACTATATCACTATATAACTATCATCACTATCATCACTATACCACTATCATCACTATACCACTATATAACTATCATCACTATACCACTATCATCACTATACCACTATATAACTATCATCACTATACCACTATCATCACTATATCACTATATAACTATCATCACTATACCACTATCATCACTATATCACTATATAACTATCATCACTATATAACTATCATCACTATATTACTATCATCACTATACTACTATCATCACTATATCACTATCATCACTATACCACTATCATCACTATACCACTATACCACTATACCACTATATCACTATACCACTATACCACTATCATCACTATACCACTATCATCACTATACCACTATCATCACTATACCACTATATCACTATCATCACTATACCACTATCATCACTATATCACTATCATCACTATACCACTATCATCACTATACCACTATCATCACTATATCACTATATAACTATCATCACTATATAACTATCATCACTATATCACTATATAACTATCATCACTATATCACTATATAACTATCATCACTATACCACCGTATCACTATCATCACTATACCACTATCATCACTATATCACTATCATCACTATACCACTATCATCACTATATAACTATCATCACTATACCACTATCATCACTATATAACTATCATCACTTTATCACTATATAACTATCATCACTATACCACTATATAACTATCATCACTATATAACTATATAACTATCATCACTATATCACTATACCAATATCATCACTATACCACCATATCACTATATCACTATATAACTATCATCACTATACCACTATCATCACTATACCACTATATAACTATCATCACTATACCACTATCATCACTATATCACTATCATCACTATACCACTATATAACTATCATCACTATACCACTATCATCACTATATCACTATATAACTATCATCACTATACCACTATCATCACTATACCACTATCATCACTATACCACTATATAACTATCATCACTATACCACTATCATCACTATATCACTATATAACTATCATCACTATACCACTATCATCACTATACCACTATCATCACTATATCACTATATAACTATCATCACTATACCACTATATAACTATCATCACTATACCACTATCATCACTATACCACTATCATCACTATACCACTATCATCACTATATCACTATACCACTATCATCACTATACCACTATCATCACTATATCACTATACCACTATCATCACTATACTACTATCATCACTATATCACTATATAACTATCATCACTATATCACTATATAACTATCATCACTATACTACTATCATCACTATCATCACTATACCACCGTATCACTATCATCACTATACCACTATCATCACTATATAACTATCATCACTATACCACTATCATCACTATACCACTATCATCACTATATAACTATCATCACTATATCACTATATAACTATCATCACTATACTACTATCATCACTATATAACTATCATCACTATACTACTATCATCACTATCATCACTATACCACCATATCACTATCATCACTATACCACTATCATCACTATATAACTATCATCACTATACCACTATCGTCACTATATAACTATCATCACTATACCACTATCATCACTATATAACTATCATCACTTTATCACTATATAACTATCATCACTATACCACTATATAACTATCATCACTATATAACTATCATCACTATACCACTATATCACTATATCACTATATAACTATCATCACTATACCACTATCATCACTATATCACTATATAACTATCATCACTATACCACTATCATCACTATTATCACTATATCACTATCATCACTATACCACTATACCACTATCATCACTATACCACTATCATCACTATACCACTATCATCACTATATCACTATATCACTATCATCACTATATCACTATATAACTATCATCACTATACCACTATCATCACTATACCACTATATAACTATCATCACTATACCACTATCATCACTATATCACTATATAACTATCATCACTATACCACTATCATCACTATATCACTATCATCACTATACCACTATATAACTATCATCACTATACCACTATCATCACTATATCACTATATAACTATCATCACTATACTACTATCATCACTATACCACTATCATCACTATATAACTATCATCACTATACCACTATCATCACTATATAACTATCATCACTATACCACTATCATCACTATATCACTATCATCACTATATAACTATCATCACTATACCACTATCATCACTATATAACTATCATCACTATATCACTATATAACTATCATCACTATACCACTATATCACTATCATCACTATATAACTATCATCACTATACCACTATATCACTATATCACTATATAACTATCATCACTATACCACTATCATCACTATATCACTATATAACTATCATCACTATACTACTATCATCACTATATCACTATACCAATATCATCACTATATAACTATCATCACTATATAACTATCATCACTATATAACTATCATCACTATATCACTATATAACTATCATCACTATACTACTATCATCACTATATCACTATACCAATATCATCACTATATAACTATCATCACTATACCACTATCATCACTATATAACTATCATCACTATATCACTATATAACTATCATCACTATACTACTATCATCACTATATAACTATCATCACTATACTACTATCATCACTATCATCACTATACCACCATCATCACTATCATCACTATCATCACTATCATCACTGTACCACTATCATCACTATACTACTACCATCACTATATCACTATACCACTATCATCACTATACCATTATACCACTATCATCACTATACCATTATACCACTATCATCACTATACCACTATCATCACTATAACATTATACCACTATCATCACTATATCACTATATAACTATCCAACGGGCGTAGCCTAGTGGTTAGAGCGTTGGGCTAGTAACCGGAAGGTTGCAAGTTCAAACCCTGTGTGTGTGTGTGTGTGTGTGTGTGTGTGTGTGTGTGTGTGTGTGTGTGTGTGTGTGTGTGTGTGTGTGTGTGTGTGTGTGTGTGTGTGTGTGTGTGTGTGTGTGTGTGTGTGTGTGTGTGCACTAAACCCTACAGCTGTGTACTAAACCCTACACCTGTGTACTAACCCTACAGCTGTTCACTAAACCCTACAGCTGTATACTAAACCCTACAGTTGTGTACTAAACCCTACAGTTGTGTACTAACCCTACAGCTGTG
>NW_026286364.1:7500-19596 GCF_023373465.1 Oncorhynchus keta | reverse complement strand
CTACGGGAAGGCAGCTTCCTCTCAGTCCAGTCCAAGCTCTTCTCTGACCTCCCACCCCTACAGGAGGGCAGCTTCCTCTCAGCCCAGTCCAAGCTCTTCTCTGACCTCCCACCCCTACAGGAGGGCAGCTTCCTCTCAGCCCAGTCCAAGCTCTTCTCTGTCCTCTCACCCCAATGGTGGAACCATCTTCCCCCTGAAACAGGGACAGCAGAGTCCCTGCCCATCTTCTGAAAACATCTGAAACCCTACGTCTTCAAAGAGTATCTTAAATAATCCTTCTCCTCACCTCGACCCCCCCATCCCCCATTCTAGCTCTGACTCTACTTACAGCTATGTTATTGAGGAAAAAATGTACTGACTATGACTGTGATATGTGGTTGTCCCACCTAGCTATCTGAAGGTGAATGTACTGACTGACTGGTCCACCTAGCTATCTGGAGGTGAATGTACTGACTATGACTGGTCCACCTAGCTATCTGGAGATTAATGTACTGACTATGACTGGTCCACCTAGCTATCTGAAGGTGAATGTACTGACTGACTGGTCCACCTAGCTATCTGAAGGTGAATGTACTGAACTGTAAGTCGCTCTGGATAAGAGTGTCTGCTAAATTACAGAACTGTAAAATGTAGCGCACAACATGGTTGTTTTTTTGACATTTCAGCCGACCCTGTGCGATTACGAGCCACGATCACCCGGCAACGAACTGAAATCAAGTTGAAGCGGCCATTTTTACCAGCGTAAACATTGGCACCTTGTTGTTCCCACTTCGGGGAGCTCGAGTCAAGGTGCCTTCCAGCAACGATTTATGGTAAGAGTTCACACAGACTTTACTTTGCACATCCACAAGGTCGAGTCCCTTGACCCACCGATAGTGGCGCAGGGGGGAGCTGATAAAATGGCGCCCCGACAGACGGTCTATAACAGCCCAGCTTGGCTGGAGAATTATATAACAACGTCAATGCAAAAACAAACATTTATTCACATTTATTTTTTAAAAAACATTTTTTGTTGTTGACATCAGCCGAGGTCACCAAGTGCTTTACGGAAGTATCCCTGACTTAAAACAAACATCTTTCTATTTGTAGAATGACAAGGAAATAGCATTGCACTGCTCTTCATCCTCAGTCAGCTTTGTAGGCCAACTTCCTGTTTATTTCCGTCATATACCTCCCCCCCCCCGATCAGGCAACGTCAATGTTGGATCCGGTCTGAGGTCATCTGAAGTCCAGCTGATTGTTGTACTTCACTAATCGTCTGTTATTATGTGTTTACAAGCTGACTTGTCCAGTCAGTCGGCACAATTAACCTCCTTCATAACATGTTCTACTTTAATTCAGGTGTGTGATTTCACCATCTCACCTGAGGACAACAACATAACCCTTCAACAATGACCTGGTCCAGTAGTTGAGGTGAACTCTGTCCAGGTGAGGTGAACTCTGTCCAGGTGAGGTTACTGAATGTTCAGGTTAACTCTGTCCAGGTGAGGTTAATGAATGTTCAGGTTAACTCTGTCCAGGTGAGGTTAATGAATGTTCAGGTTAACTCTGGTCCAGGTGAGGTTAATGAATGTCCAGGTGAGGTTAATGAATGTTCAGGTTAACCTCCAGGTGGGAGGTTACCTCTGTCCAGGTGAGATTAATGAATGTTCCTCTGTCCAGGGAGGCTGAGGTTAAACTCTGAGGTGATGTCCAGGTGAGGTTAATGAATGTTCAGGGTTAACTCTGTCCAGGTGAGATTAATGAATGTTCAGGTTAACTCTGTCCAGGTGAGGTTAATGAATGTTCAGGTTAACTGTCCAGGTGAGGTTAATTAATGTTCAGGTTAACTCTGTCCAGGTGAGGTGAACTCTGTCCAGGTGAGGTTAATGAATGTTCAGGTTAACCCTGAATTAATGTTCAGGTTAACTCTGTCCAGGTGAGGTTAATTAATGTTCAGGTTAACTCTGTCCAGGTGAGGTGAACTCTAGGGGAGGTTACTGAATGTTCAGGTTAACTCTGTCCAGGTGAGGTTATGGAATGTTTGTGTCCAGGTGTCCAGGTGAGATTAATGAATGTTCAGGTTAACTCTGTCCAGGGGAGGTTACTAGAATGTTCAGGTTAACTCTGTCCAGGTGAGGTTAATGAATGTTCAGGTTAACTCTGTCCAGGTGAGGTTAATGAATGAAACTCTGTTCAGGTTAACTCTGTCCAGGTGAGGTTAATGAATGTTCAGGTGAACTCTGGCCAGGTGAGGTTAATGAATGTTCAGGTGAATCCCTGTCCAGATGAGGTTAATGAATGTTCAGGTTAACTCTGTCCAGGTGAGGTTAATGAATGTTCAGGTTAACTCTGTCCAGGTGAGATTAATGAATGTTCAGGTTAACTCTGTCCAGGTGAGGTTAATGAATGTTCAGGTTAACTCTGTCCAGGTGAGGTTAATGAATGTTCAGGTTAACTCTGTCCAGGTGAGGTTAATGAATGTTCAGGTTAACTCTGTCCAGGTGAGATTAATGAATGTTCAGGTTAACTCTGTCCAGGTGAGGTTAATGAATGTCCAGGTGAGGTTAATGAATGTTCAGGTTAACTCTGTCCAGGTGAGGTTACCTCTGTCCAGGTGAGATTAATGAATGTTCAGGTTAACTCTGTCCAGGGGAGGTTACTGAATGTTCAGGCTAACTCTGTCCAGGTGAGGTTACTGAATGTTCAGGTTAACTCTGTCCAGGTGAGATTAATGAATGTTCAGGTTAACTCTGTCCAGGTGAGGTTAATGAATGTTCAGGTTAACTCTGTCCAGGTGAGGTTAATGAATGTTCAGGTTAACTCTGTCCAGGTGAGATTAATGAATGTTCAGGTTAACTCTGTCCAGGTGAGGTTAATTAATGTTCAGGTTAACTCTGTCCAGGTGAGGTGAACTCGTCCAGGGGAGGTTACTGGAATGTTCAGGTTAACTCTGTCCAGGTGAGGTTACTGAATGTTCAGGTTAACTCTGTCCAGGTGAGGTTACTGAATGTTCAGGTTAACTCTGTCCAGGTGAGATTAATGAATGTTCAGGGTTAACTCTGTCCAGGGGAGGTTACTGAATGTTCAGGTTAACTCTGTCCAGGTGAGGTTACTGAATGTTCAGGTTAACTCTGTCCAGGTGAGGTTAATGAATGTTCAGGTTAACTCTGTCCAGGTGAGGTTAATGAATGTTCAGGTGAACTCTGTCCAGGTGAGGTTAATGAATGTCCAGGTTAACTCTGTCCAGGCAGCCACGAATGTTCAGTGAACTCTGTCCAGGTGAGGTTAATGAATGTTCAGGTTAACTCTGTCCAGGTGAGGTTAATGAATGTTCGGTTTAATGAATGTTCTCTGTCAGGTGAGGTTAATGAATGTTCAGGTTAACTCTGTCCAGGTAGAGGTTAATGAATGTTCAGGTAGGTGACTTAACTGTCCAGGTGAGGTTAATGAATGTTCAGGTTAACTCTGTCCAGGTGAGGTTAATGAATGTTCAGGTGCTCTTAACTCTGTCCAGGTGAGATTAATGAATCTTCAGGGTTAACTCTGTCCAGGTGAGGTTAATGAATGTCCAGGTGAGGTTAATGAATGTTCAGGTTAACTCTGTCCAGGTGAGGTTACCTCTGTCCAGGTGAGATTAATGAATGTTCAGGTTAACTCTGTCCAGGGGAGGTTACTGAATGTTCAGGCTAACTCTGTCCAGGTGAGGTTACTGAATGTTCAGGTTAACTCTGTCCAGGTGAGATTAATGTTCAGGTTAACTCTGTCCAGGTGAGGTTAATGAATGTTCAGGGTTAACTCTGTCCAGGTGAGGTTAATGAATGTCCTCTGTCCAGGTGAGATTAATGAATGGTTAACCAGGTTAACAGGTTAACTGTCCAGGTGAGGTGAACTCTGTCCAGGGGAGGCTGAATGTTCAGGCTAACTCTGTCCAGGTGAGGTTACTGAATGTTCAGGTTAACTCTGTCCAGGTGAGATTAATGAATGTTCAGGGTTAACTCTGTCCAGGGGAGGTTACTGAATGTTCAGGTTAACTCTGTCCAGTGAGGTTAATGAATGTCAGGTTAACTCTGTCCAGGTGAGGTTAATGAATGTTCAGGTTAACTCTGTCCAGGTGAGGTTAATGAATGTTCAGGTTAATCTCTGTCCAGGTGAGATTAATGAATGTTCAGGTTAACTCTGTCCAGGGAGGTGTGTTCAGGTTAACTCTGTCCAGGTGAGGCTAATGAATGTTCAGGTTAACTCTGTCCAGGTGAGGTTAATGAATGTTCAGGTTAACTCTGTCCAGGTGAGGTTAATGAATCAGGTTAACTCTGTCCAGGTGAGATTAATGAATGTTCAGGTTAACTCTGTCCAGGTGAGGTTAATTAATGAAACTCTTCCAGGTGAGGTGAACTCTGTCCAGGGGAGGTTACTGGAATGTTCAGGTTAACTCTGTCCAGGTGAGGCTAATGAATGTTCAGGTTCTCTGTCCAGGTGAGATTAATGAATGTCTGTGTTTAACTCGTCCAGGGAGGTTACTGAATGTTCAGGTTAACTGTCCAGGTGAGGTTAATGAATGTCTCTCTGTCCAGGTTAACTCTGTCCAGGTGAGGTTAATGAATGTCTCAGTCCAGGTGAGGTTAATGAATGTTCAGGTGAATCAACCAGGTGAGGTTAATGAATGTTCAGGTTAACTCTGTCCAGGTGAGGTTAATGAATGTTCAGGTTAACTCTGGCCAGGTGAGGTTAATGAATGTTCAGGTGAACTCTGTCCAGATAGGTTAATGAATGTTCAGGTTAACTCTGTCCAGGTGAGGTTAATGAATGTTCAGGTTAACTCTGTCCAGGTGAGATTAATGAATGTTCAGTTAACTCTGTCCAGGTGAGGTTAATGAATGTCTAGGTTAACTCTGTCCAGGTGAGGTTAATGAATGTTCAGGTTAACTCTGTCCAGGTGAGGTTAATGAATGTTCAGGTTAACTCTGTCCAGGTGAGATTAAATGAATGTTCAGGTTAACTCTGTCCAGGTGAGGTTAATGAATGTCCAGGTGAGGTTACTGAATGTTCAGGTTAACTCTGTCCAGGTGAGGTTACTCTGTCCAGGTTTAATGAATGTTCAGGTTAACTCTGTCCAGGGGAGGTTACTGAATGTTCAGGCTAACTCTGTCCAGGGTGAGGTTACTGAATGTTCAGGTTAACTCTGTCCAGTGAGATTAATGAATGTCTCAGTGAACCTCTGTCCAGATGAGGTTAATGAATGTTCAGGTTAACTCTGTCCAGGGGTGAGGTTAATGAATGTTCAGGTTAACTCTGTCCAGTGAGATTAATGAATGTTCAGGTTAACTCTGTCCAGGTGAGGTTAATTAATGTTCAGGTTAACTCTGTCCAGGTGAGGGTTAATGAATGTCTGTAAGAACTCTGTCCAGGTGAGGTTAATGAATGTTCAGGTTAACTCTGGGTCCAGGTGAGATTAATGAATGTCTGTGGGCACGGTCCAGGTGAGGTTAATGAATGTCCAGGTGAGGTTAATGAATGTTCAGGTTAACTCTGTCCAGGTGAGGCTACTCTGTCCAGGTGAGACAATTAATGTTCAGGTTAACTCTGTCCAGGGGAGGTTACTGAATGTTCAGGCTAACTCTGTCCAGGTGAGGTTACTGAATGTTCAGGTTAACTCTGTCCAGGTGAGATTAATGAATGTTCAGGTTAACTCTGTCCAGGGGAGGTTACTGAATGTTCAGGTTAACTCTGTCCAGGTGAGGTTAATGAATGTTCAGGTTAACTCTGTCCAGGTGAGGTTAATGAATGTTCAGGTGAACTCTGTCCAGGTGAGGTTAATGAATGTTCAGGTTAACTCTGTCCAGGTGAGGTTAATGAATGTTCAGGTGAACTCTGGCCAGGTGAGGTTAATGAATGTTCAGGTGAACTCTGTCCAGATGAGGTTAATGAATGTTCAGGTTAACTCTGTCCAGGTGAGGTTAATGAATGTTCAGGTTAACTCTGTCCAGGTGAGATTAATGAATGTTCAGGTTAACTCTGTCCAGGTGAGGTTAATGAATGTTCAGGTTAACTCTGTCCAGGTGAGGTTAATGAATGTTCAGGTTAACTCTGTCCAGGTGAGGTTAATGAATGTTCAGGTTAACTCTGTCCAGGTGAGGTTAATGAATGTTCAGGTTAACTCTGTCCAGGTGAGGTTAATGAATGTCCAGGTGAGGTTAATGAATGTTCAGGTTAACTCTGTCCAGGTGAGGTTACCTCTGTCCAGGTGAGATTAATGAATGTTCAGGTTAACTCTGTCCAGGGAGGTTACTGAATGTTCAGGCTAACTCTGTCCAGGTGAGGTTACTGAATGTTCAGGTTAACTCTGTCCAGGTGAGATTAATGAATGTTCAGGTTAACTCTGTCCAGGTGAGGTTAATGAATGTTCAGGTTAACTCTGTCCAGGTGAGGTTAATGAATGTTCAGGTTAACTCTGTCCAGGTGAGATTAATGAATGTTCAGGTTAACTCTGTCCAGGTGAGGTTAATTAATGTTCAGGTTAACTCTGTCCAGGTGAGGTGAACTCTGTCCAGGGGAGGTTACTGAATGTTCAGGTTAACTCTGTCCAGGTGAGGTTACTGAATGTTCAGGTTAACTCTGTCCAGGGGAGGTTACTGAATGTTCAGGTTAACTCTGTCCAGGTGAGGTTAATGAATGTTCAGGTTAACTCTGTCCAGGGGAGGTTACTGAATGTTCAGGTTAACTCTGTCCAGGTGAGGTTACTGAATGTTCAGGTTAACTCTGTCCAGGTGAGGTTAATGAATGTTCAGGTTAACTCTGTCCAGGTGAGGTTAATGAATGTTCAGGTGAACTCTGTCCAGGTGAGGTTAATGAATGTTCAGGTTAACTCTGTCCAGGTGAGGTTAATGAATGTTCAGGTTAACTCTGTCCAGGTGAGGTTAATGAATGTTCAGGTTAACTCTGTCCAGGTGAGGTTAATGAATGTTCAGGTTAACTCTGGCCAGGTGAGGTTAATGAATGTTCAGGTGAACTCTGTCCAGATGAGGTTAATGAATGTTCAGGTTAACTCTGTCCAGGTGAGGTTAATGAATGTTCAGGTTAACTCTGTCCAGGTGAGATTAATGAATGTTCAGGTTAACTCTGTCCAGGTGAGGTTAATGAATGTTCAGGTTAACTCTGTCCAGGTGAGGTTAATGAATGTTCAGGTTAACTCTGTCCAGGTGAGGTTAATGAATGTTCAGGTTAACTCTGTCCAGGTGAGATTAATGAATGTTCAGGTTAACTCTGTCCAGGTGAGGTTAATGAATGTCCAGGTGAGGTTAATGAATGTTCAGGTTAACTCTGTCCAGGTGAGGTTACCTCTGTCCAGGTGAGATTAATGAATGTTCAGGTTAACTCTGTCCAGGGAGGTTACTGAATGTTCAGGCTAACTCTGTCCAGGTGAGGTTACTGAATGTTCAGGTTAACTCTGTCCAGGTGAGATTAATGAATGTTCAGGTTAACTCTGTCCAGGTGAGGTTAATGAATGTTCAGGTTAACTCTGTCCAGGTGAGGTTAATGAATGTTCAGGTTAACTCTGTCCAGGTGAGATTAATGAATGTTCAGGTTAACTCTGTCCAGGTGAGGTTAATTAATGTTCAGGTTAACTCTGTCCAGGTGAGGTGCTCTGTCCAGGTGAGGTTAATGAACGTTAACTCTGTCCAGGTGAGGTTACCTTAACTCTGTCCAGGTGAGGTTAATGAATGTTCAGGTTAACTCTGTCCAGGGGAGGTGAATGTTCAGGCTAACTTGTCCAGGTGAGGTTACTTGAATGTTCAGGTTAACTCTGTCCAGGTGAGGTTAATGAATGTGTTCAGGTTAACCTGTCCAGGTGAGGTTAATGAATGTTCAGGTTAACTCTGTCCAGGTGAGGTTAATGAATAAACTGTCCAGGTGAGGTTAATGAATGTTCAGGGTTAACTCTGTCCAGGTGAGATTAATGAATGTTCAGGTTAACTCTGTCCAGGTGAGGTTAATTAATGTTCAGGTTAACTCTGTCCAGGTGAGGTTAATTAATGTTCAGGTTAACTCTGTCCAGGTGAGATTAATGTGTTCAGGTTACTCTGTCCAGGTGAGAAGTTAATTAATGTTCAGGTTAACTCTGTCCAGGTGAGGTGAACTTAGGAGGTTACTGAATGTTCAGGTTAACTCTGTCCAGGTGAGGTTACTGAATGTTCAGGTTAACTCTGTCCAGGTGAGGTTACTGAATGTTCCAGGTTAACTCTGTCCAGGTGAGATTAATGAATGTTCAGTTAACTCTGTCCAGGTGAGGTTACTGAATGTTCAGGGCACTCTGTCCAGAGGAGGTTACTGAATGTTCAGGTTAACTCTGTCCAGGAGGTTACTGAATGTTCAGGTTAACTCTGTCCAGGTGAGGTTAATGAATGTTCAGGTGAACTCTGTCCAGGTGAGGTTAATGAATGTTCAGGTTAACTCTGTCCAGAGTGAGGTTAATGAATGTTCAGGTGAACTCTGTCCAGGTGAGGTTAATGAATGTTCAGGTTAACTCTGTCCAGGTGAGGTTGTAGAATGAATGTTCAGGTTAACTCTGTCCAGGTGAGGTTAATGAATGTTCAGGTTAACTCTGTCAGGTGAGGTTAATGAATGTTCAGGTTAACTCTGTCCAGGTGAGGTTAATGAATGTTCAGGTTAACTCTGTCCAGGTGAGGTTAATGAATGTTCAGGTTAACTCTGTCCAGGTGAGATTAATGAATGTTCAGGTTAACTCTGTCCAGGTGAGGTTAATGAATGTCCAGGTGAGGTTAATGAATGTTCAGGTTAACTCTGTCCAGGTGAGGTTACCTCTGTCCAGGTTTAATGAATGTTCAGGTTAACTCTGTCCAGGGAGGTTACTGAATGTTCAGGCTAACTCTGTCCAGGTGAGGTTACTGAATGTTCAGGTTAACTCTGTCCAGGTGAGATTAATGAATGTTCAGGTTAACTCTGTCAGGTGAGGTTAATGAATGTTCAGGTTAACTCTGTCCAGGTGAGGTTAATGAATGTTCAGGTTAACTCTGTCCAGGTGAGGTTAATGAATGTTCAGGTTAACTCTGTCCAGGTGAGGTTAATGAATGTTCAGGTTTAACTCTGTCCAGGTGAGGTTACTGAATGTTCAGGTTAACTCTGTCCAGGTGAGGTTACTGAATGTTCAGGTTAACTCTGTCCAGGTGAGGTTACTGAATGTTCAGGTTAACTCTGTCCAGGGAGGTTACTGAATGTTCAGGTTAACTCTGTCCAGGTGAGGTTACTGAATGTTCAGGTTAACTCTGTCCAGGTGAGGTTACTGAATGTTCAGGTTAACTCTGTCCAGGTGAGATTAATGAATGTTCAGGTTAACTCTGTCCAGGTGAGTTAATGAATGTTCAGGTTAACTCTGTCCAGGTGAGGTTAATGAATGTTCAGGTTAACTCTGTCAGGTGAGTTAACTCTGTCCAGGTGAGGTTAATGAATGTTCAGGTTAACTCTGTCCAGGTGAGGTTAATGAATGTTCAGGTGAACTCTGTCCAGGTGAGGTTAATGAATGTTCAGGTTAACTCTGTCCAGGTGAGGTTAATGAATGTTCAGGTTAACTCTGTCCAGGTGAGTTCAGTTAATGAATGTTTCAGGTTAACTCTGTCCAGGTGAGGTTAATGAATGTTCAGGTTAACTCTGTCCAGAGTGAGGTTAATGAATGTTCAGGTTAACTCTGTCCAGGTGAGGTTAATGAATGTTCAGGTTAACTCTGTCCAGGTGAGGTTAATCTGTCCAGGGAATGAATGTTCAGGTTAACTCTGTCCAGGTGGTTACTGAATGTTCAGGTTAACTCTGTCCAGGTGAGGTTACTGAATGTTCAGGTTAACTCTGTCAGGTGAGGTTAATGAATGTTCAGGTTAACTCTGTCCAGGGGAGGTTACTGAATGTTCAGGTTAACTCTGTCCAGGTGAGGTTAATGAATGTTCAGGTTAACTCTGTCCAGGTGAGTTACTGAATGTTCAGGTTAACTCTGTCAGGTGAGGGTTAATGAATGTTCAGGTTAACTCTGTCCAGGTGAGGTTAATGAATGTTCAGGTTAACTCTGTCCAGGTGAGGTTAATGAATGTTCAGGTTAACTCTGTCCAGGTGAGGTTAATGAATGTTCAGGTTAACTCTGTCCAGGTGAGGTTAATGAATGTTCAGGTTAACTCTGTCCAGGTGAGGTTAATGAATGTTCAGGTTAACTCTGTCAGGTGAGGTTAATGAATATTCAGGTTAACTCTGTCCAGGTGAGGTTAATGAATGTTCAGGTTAACTCTGTCCAGGTGAGTTAATAGATATTTCAGGTTAACTCTGTCCAGGTGAGGTTAATGAATGTTCAGGTTAACTCTGTCCAGGTGAGGTTAATGAATGTTCAGGTTAACTCTGTCAGGTCCAGGTGAGATTAATGAATGTTCAGGTTAACTCTGTCCAGGTGAGGTTAATGAATGTTCAGGTTAACTCTGTCCAGGTGAGGTTAATGAATGTTCAGGTGAACTCTGTCCAGATGAGGTTAATGAATGTTCAGGTTAACTCTGTCCAGGTGAGGTTAATGAATGTTCAGGTTAACTCTGTCCAGGTGAGGTTAATGAATGTTCAGGTTAACTCTGTCCAGGGGAGGTTAATGAATGTTCAGGTTAACTCTGTCAGGTGAGGTTAATGAATGTTCAGGTTAACTCTGTCCAGGTGAGGTTAATGAATGTCTGAAATGAATGTTCAGGTTAACTCTGTCCAGGTGAGGTTACCTCTGTCCAGGTGAGATTAATGAATGTTCAGGTTAACTCTGTCCAGGGAGGTTACTGAATGTTCAGGTTAACTCTGTCCAGGTGAGGTTAATGAATGTTCAGGTTAACTCTGTCAGAGTGAGATTAATGAATGTTCAGGTTAACTCTGGCCAGGTGAGGTTAATGAATGTTCAGGTTAACTCTGTCCAGGTGAGGTTAATGAATGTTCAGGTTAACTCTGGCCAGGTGAGGTTAATGAATGTTCAGGTTAACTCTGTCCAGGTGAGATTAATGAATGTTCAGGTTAACTCTGTCAGAGTGAGGTTAATGAATGTTCAGGTTAACTCTGTCAGGTGAGGTTAATGAATGTTCAGGTTAACTCTGTCCAGGTGAGGTTAATGAATGTTTCAGGTTAACTCTGTCCAGGTGAGGTTAATGAATGTTCAGGTTAACTCTGTCCAGGTGGTGAACTCTGTCCAGGGGAGGTTACTGAATGTTCAGTTAACTCTGTCCAGGTGAGGTTAATGAATGTTCAGGTTAACTCTGTCCAGGTGAGGTTACTGAATGTTCAGGTTAACTCTGTCAGGTGAGATTAATGAATGTTCAGGTTAACTCTGTCCAGGTGAGGTTACTGAATGTTCAGGTTAACTCTGTCCAGAGGAGGTTACTGAATGTTCAGGTTAACTCTGTCAGGTGAGGTTAATGAATGTTCAGGTTAACTCTGTCCAGGTGAGGTTAATGAATGTTCAGGTTAACTCTGTCCAGGTGAGGTTACTGAATGTTCAGGTTAACTCTGTCCAGGTGAGGTTAATGAATGTTCAGGTTAACTCTGTTCAGGTGAGGTTAATGAATGTTCAGGTTAACTCTGTCCAGGTGAGGTTAATGAATGTTCAGGTTAACTCTGTCCAGGTGAGGTTACTGAATGTTCAGGTTAACTCTGTCCAGGTGAGGTTACTGAATGTTCAGGTGAACTCTGTCCAGGTGAGGTTAATGAATGTTCAGGTTAACTCTGTCCAGGTGAGGTTAATGAATGTTCAGGTTAACTCTGTCCAGGTGAGATTAATGAATGTTCAGGTTAACTCTGTCCAGGTGAGGTTAATGAATGTCCAGGTGAGGTTAATGAATGTTCAGGTTAACTCTGTCAGGTGAGTTACCTCTGTCCAGGGATTAATGAATGTTCAGGTTAACTCTGTCCAGGGAGGTTACTGAATGTTCAGGCTAACTCTGTCCAGGTGGGTTACTGAATGTTCAGGTGAACTCTGTCAGGTGAGGTTAATGAATGTTCAGGTTAACTCTGTCACGGTGAGGTTAATGAATGTTCAGGTTAACTCTGTCCAGGTGAGGTTAATGAATGTTCAGGTTAACTCTGTCCAGGTGAGGTTAA
>NW_026286364.1:0-2500 GCF_023373465.1 Oncorhynchus keta | reverse complement strand
ACACCTTGTTTAGAGGTTACAGACACCTTGTCCAGTGAATAGACTTTCTATCTGCCTGTTGTCTTCTGATGTGGCTTTCTCCTTCCTTCCTTCCTTCCTTCCATCCTTCCTTCCTTCCTTCCTTCCTTCCTTCCTTCCTTCCTTCCTTCCTTCCTTCCTTCCCTCCCTCCCTTCCTTCCTTCCTTCCTTCCTTCCTTCCTTCCTCCTCCCCCTCCCTCCCTCCCTTCCTTCCTTCCTTCCTCCCTCCCTCCCTCCCTCCCTTCCATCCTTCCTTCCTTTTATCTCAGTCATGACTCACGATGACTGTGTCTTTCATATTCATTCAAGGAGGAATCGTTTGCCTAGTCCATTGTTTACCAACACAGTCAGGATGAAGAGGCTATGAACAGTTAGGGAGGAAGGGGAGGCGTCGCTAAGTTACAGTGTGAGTCATGTTTTGTGGAAGGATGTAGAATGGTTCGATAGTAAATAGGATCCTTCTAACTCTATGGGCGTAACCTGGTATGTAGGTAGACTCATTTCATATTCCCTTTAACCTCTGTAGTGAATCCCAGGAGTTTAGGGAATACAGGGACCTTCCCATGGTAGGACAGAGTCTATCAGGACAGGGTCTGAGAGTGTGGTCTGTCTGCCATGGTCCTGTGTTTCTCTGTAACAGAGCAGCAGTGTGATCTGTCTGCCGTGGTCCTGTGTTTCTCTGTAACAGAGAGCAGAGTGTGGTCTGTCTGCCATGGTCCTGTGTTTCTCTGTAACAGAGAGCAGAGTGTGGTCTGTCTGCCGTGGTCCTGTGTTTCTCTGTAACAGAGAGCAGAGTGTGGTCTGTCTGCCATGGTCCTGTGTTTCTCTGTAACAGAGAGCAGAGTGTGGTCTGTCTGCCGTGGTCCTGTGTTTCTCTGTAACAGAGAGCAGAGTGTGGTCTGTCTGCCATGGTCCTGTGTTTCTCTGTAACAGAGAGCAGGAGTGTGGTCTGTCTGCCGTGGTCCTGTGTTTCTCTGTAACAGAGAGCAGGGTCTGAGAGTGTGGTCTGTCTGCCGTGGTCCTGTGTTTCTCTGTAACAGAGAGGCAGAGTGTGGTCTGTCTGCCGTGGTCCTGTGTTTCTCTGTAACAGAGAGCAGTGTGTGGTCTGTCTGCCGTGGTCCTGTGTTTCTCTGTAACAGAGAGCAGGGTCTGAGAGTGTGGTCTGTCTGCCGTGGTCCTGTGTTTCTCTGTAACAGAGAGCAGAGTGTGGTCTGTCTGCCGTGGTCCTGTGTTTCTCTGTAACAGAGAACAAGGTCTGAGAGTGGTCTGTCTGCCGTGGTCCTGTGTTTCTCTGTAACAGAGAACACGGTCTGAGAGTGGTCTGTCTGCCGTGGTCCTGTGTTTCTCTGTAACAGAGAAGCAGAGTGTGGTCTGTCTGCCGTGGTCCTGTGTTTCTCTGTAACAGAGAACAGGGTCTGAGAGTGGTCTGTCTGCCGTGGTCCTGTGTTTCTCTGTAACAGAGAACAGAGTGTGGTCTGTCTGCCGTGGTCCTGTGTTTCTCTGTAACAGAGAACAGAGTGTGGTCTGTCTGCCGTGGTCCTGTGTTTCTCTGTAACAGAGAACAGAGTGTGGTCTGTCTGCCGTGGTCCTGTGTTTCTCTGCAACAGAGAGCAGAGTGTGGTCTGTCTGCCGTGGTTCTGTGTTTCTCTGTAACTGAGAGCAGAGTGTGGTCTGTCTGCCGTGGTCCTGTGTTTCTCTGTAACAGAGAGCAGAGTGTGGTCTGTCTGCCGTGGTCCTGTGTTTCTCTGTAACAGAGAGCAGAGTGTGGTCTGTCTGCCGTGGTCCTGTGTTTCTCTGTAACAGAGGACAGGGTCTGAGAGTGTGGTCTGTCTGCCGTGGTCCTGTGTTTCTCTGTAACAGAGAACAGGGTCTGAGAGTGTGGTCTGTCTACCGTGGTCCTGTGTTTCTCTGTAACAGAGGACAGGGTCTGAGAGTGTGGTCTGTCTGCCGTGGTCCTGTGTTTCTCTGTAACAGAGAGCAGAGTGTGGTCTGTCTGCCGTGGTCCTGTGTTTCTCTGTAACAGAGAGCAGAGTGTGGTCTGTCTGCCGTGGTCCTGTGTTTCTCTGTAACAGAGAGCAGAGTGTGGTCTGTCTGCCGTGGTCCTGTGTTTCTCTGTAACAGAGAGCAGAGTGTGGTCTGTCTGCCGTGGTCCTGTGTTTCTCTGTAACAGAGAGCAGAGTGTGGTCTGTCTGCCGTGGTCCTGTGTTTCTCTGTAACAGAGAGCAGAGTGTGGTCTGTCTGCCGTGGTCCTGTGTTTCTCTGTAACAGAGAGCAGGGTCTGAGAGTGTGGTCTGTCTGCCGTGGTCCTGTGTTTCTCTGTAACAGAGAGCAGAGTGTGGTCTGTCTGCCGTGGTCCTGTGTTTCTCTGTAACAGAGAGCAGTGTGTGGTCTGTCTGCCGTGGTCCTGTGTTTCTCTGTAACAGAGGACAGGGTCTGAAGTGTGGTCTGTCTGCCGTGGTCCTGTGTTTCTCTGTAACGCTGA
>NW_026286363.1:0-4954 GCF_023373465.1 Oncorhynchus keta | reverse complement strand
ATTCTGCCCTTGAGTTGCGTTCCCATGCAAAACTAGACAGATAGCTAACAACTAAGTCTTCAATAAAACTCCCACGGCGTGACTTTTCTGAATGAATATATTGAAACGTTTATGTTGTGAAACTGCCAAAATACAGAAAAGAATATACTTTAGTGTTCAATTCACACCGACATACTGTGAGCTGTACATTAAACATTTGAAGTTGCATAAATACAAAGCACGCGCTAAGGTACTATGCATCTGGCATGATGCCAAACCATATAGCTAATTGTTAACCATATGGTAATTGGCCTCTTTCATTACTCTAATAATGTATAACCATCTATGTAGAATAACAAAGCATATTACACTAGAAACAGTAACAAAACTACAGTATTGTATATTTTACACCTGTTTGCATGACGCATGAGCAAAGTAATACAGCTTAACGACACACCACAAAGAGCAGCACAGCAATTTGTGAGTAAATGCAACCAACATTATAATAACAGTAATAATATATATGACATTTAGCAGGCGCTTTATCCACAGCGACTTACAGTCATGTGTGCATACATTCTACATATGGGTGGTCCCGGGATCGAACCCGCACTACCCTGAAGCGTTACAAGCGCCGTGCTCTACCAACTGAGCTACAGAGAAGGACCAGCTATTGATGATATGTATAGAAACTCTATCAATAACAAGATTATCATCATTAGCTAAATGCTTGAATCGAACTTACAAACAAATATTTTTCCAAGGCTGAGGCGTGGACAAGAAATAACTTACATTGAAAGACCTGCTGCAGTGGCGTTGTTTGTAAGCTGCTTTAATGGCGTGCAAAACAAATTCTGAAATTCGTTTGCGTTGACTTTCTAAGTACCAGAAAAGCGCCACTAGGGGGCAAATAACACCATTGAACACAATGAAAATCCCAACTTAACCATTGTAATAAAAATAACCTTGTTGCCTTCTAACAGGATGGCAGCACACCAGCTCTTTTGTATTCCTTTCACAGATAAGAGCCAAACAAACTTTCACTAAATGAACCAGCTCTGCTAATTTGTTCCTTTATTTTCTGAGGCATTTTAATGACGCAGACAGGGCAGCCATTTTATAATTTAAAAATATATATTTCACTTTATTTAACCAGGTAGGCTAGTTGAGAACAAGTTCTCATCTGCAACTGCGACCTGGCCAAGATAGCAGTGTGAACAGACAACACAGAGTTACACATGGACTAAACAATTAACAAGTCAATAACACAGTAGAAAAAAAGGGGAGTCTAAATACAATGCGCAAAAGGCATGAGGAGGTAGGTGAATAATTACACTTTGCAGATTAACACTGGAGATAAATGATCAGATGTATCATGTACAGGTAGAGATATTGGTGTGCAAAAGAGCAGAAAAGTAAATAAATAAAACAGTATGGGGATGAGGTAGGTGAAAATGGGTGGGCTATTTACCAATAGACTATGTACAGCTGCAGCGATCGGTTAGCTGCTCAGATAGCTGATGTTTGAAGTTGGTGAGGGAGATAAAAGTCTCCAACTTCAGCGATTACTCCAGTCACAGGCAGCAGAGTATCAAACGGCCAAATGAGGTATTGGCTTTAGGGATGATCAGTGAGATACACCTGCTGGAGCGCGTGCTACGGATGGGTGTTGACATCGTGACCAGTGAACTGAGATACAGGGAGCTTTACCTAGCATGGACTTGTAGTGACCTGGAGCCAGTGGGTCTGGCGGCGAATATGTAGCGAGGGCCAGCCGACTAGAGCATACAAGTAGCAGTGGTGTAAGTCGCTCTGGATAAGAGCGTCTGCTAAATGACTTAAATGTAATGTAAATGTGGTATAAAGGTACTTTAGTGACAAACCGGATGGCACTGTGATAAACTACATCCAGTTTGCTGAGTAGAGTGTTGGAAGCAATTTTGTAGATGACATCGCCAAAGTCGAGGATGGTGGATAGTCAGTTTTACTAGGGTAAGTTTGGCGGCGTGAGTGAAGGAGGCTTTGTTGCGGAACAGAAAGGCCGACTCTAGATTTGATTTTTGATTGGAGATGTTTGATATGAGTCTGGAAGGAGGTTTTGCAGTCTAGCCAGTCACCTAGGTACTTATAGATGTCCACATATTCAAGGTCGGAACCATCCAGGGTGGTGATGCTAGTCAGGCGTGCGGGTGCAGGCAGCGAACGGTTGAAAAGCATGCATTTGGTTTTACAAGCGTTTAAGAGCAGTTGGAGGCCACGGAAGAGAGTGTTGTATGGCATTGAAGCTCGTTTGGAGGTTAGGATAGCACAGTGTCCAGGACGGGCCAGGAATATATAGATTGGTGTCGTCTGCGTAGAGGTGGATCAGGGAATCACCGCAGCAAGAGCAAACATCATTGATATATAAAGAAAAAGAGTTGGCCCGAGGATTGAACCCTGTGGCACACCCATTTAGAGACTGCCAGAGGACCGGACAGCATGCCCTCCGTCTTGACACACTGAACTCTGTCTGCAAAGTAGTTGGTGAACCAGGCAAGGCAGTCATCCGAAAAACCGAGGCTACTGAGTCTGCCGATAAGAATATGGTGATTGACAGAGTCGAAAGCCTTGGCAAGGTCGATGAAGACGGCTGCACAGTACTGTCTTTTATCGATGGCGGTTATGATATCGTTTAGTACCTTGAGCGTGGCTGAGGTGCACCCGTGACCGGCTAGGAAACCAGATTGCACAGCGGAGAGAGGTACGGTGGGATTCGAGATGGTCAGTGACCTGTTTGTTGACTTGGCTTTCGAAGACCTTCGATAGGCAGGGCAGGATGGGTATAGGTCTGTAATAGTTTGGGTCCAGAGTGTCTCCCCCTTTGAAGAGGGGGATGACTGCGGCAGCTTTCCAATCCTTGGAGATCTCAGACGATATGAAAGAGAGGTTGAACAGGCTGGTAATAGGGGTTGCGACAATGGCGGCGGATAGTTTCAGAAATAGAGGGTCCAGATTGTCAAGCCCAGCTGATTTGTACGGGTCCAGGTTTTGTAGCTCTTTCAGAACATCTGCTATCTGGATTTGGGTAAAGGAGAACCTGGAGAGGCTTGGGCGCAGTAGCTGCGGGGGCGGAGCTGTTGGCCGAGGTTAGAGTAGCCAGGCAGAAGGCATGGCCAGCCGTTGATAAATGCTTGTTGAAGTTTTCGATAATCATGGATTTATCGGTGGTGACCGTGTTACCTAGCCTCAGTGCAGTGGGCAGCTGGGAGGAGGTGCTCTTGTTCTCCATGGACTTCACAGTGTCCCAGAACTTTTGGAGTTGGAGCTACAGGATGCAATTTTCTGCCTGAAGAAGCTGGCCTTAGCTTTCCTGACTGACTGCGTGTATTGGTTCCTGACTTCCCTGAACAGTTGCATATTGCGGGGACTATTCGATGCTATTGCAGTCCGCCACAGGATGTCTTTTGTGCTGGTCGAGGGCAGTCAGGTCTGGAGTGAACCAAGGGACTATATCTGTTCTTAGTTCTGCATTCTTTGAACAGAGCATGCTTATCTAAAATGGTGAGGAAGTTACTTTTAAAGAATGACCAGGCATCCTCAACTGACAGGATGAGGTCAATGTCCTTCCAGGATACCCGGGCCAGGTCGATTAGATAGGCCTGCTCACAGAAGTGTTTTAGGGAGCGTTTGACAGTGATGAGGGGTGGTCGTTTGACTGCGGCTCCGTAGCGGATACAGGCAATGAGGCAGTGATCGCTGAGATCCTGGTTGAAGACAGCGGAGATGTATTTGGAGGGCCAGTTGGTCAGGATAACGTCTATGAGGGTGCCCTTGTTTACAGATTTAGGGTTGTACCTGGTGGGTTCCTTGATGATTTGTGTGAGATTGAGGGCATCTAGCTTAGATTGTAGGACTGCCACGGTGTTAAGCATATCCCAGTTTAGGTCACCTAACAGAACAAACTCTGAAGCTAGATGGGGAGCGATCAATTCACAGGGCACAGCTGGGAGCTGAGGGGGTCGGTAGCAGGGGCAACAGTGAGAGACTTATTTCTGGAGAGAGTAATTTTCAAAATTAGTAGTTCAAACTGTTTGGGTATGGACCTGGAAAGTATGACATTACTTTGCAGGCTATCTCTGCAGTAGACTGCAACTCCTCCCCCTTTGGCAGTTCTATCTTGACGGAAAATGTTATAGTTGGGTATGGAAATCTCAGAATTTTTGGTGGCCTTCCTGAGCCAGGATTCAACCACGGCAAGGACATCAGGGTTCGCAGAGTGTGCTAAAGCAGTGAGTAAAACAAACTTAGGGAGGAGGCTTCTGATGTTGACATGCATGAAACCAAGGCTTTTCGATCACAGAAGTCAACAAATGAGGATGCCTGGGGACATGCAGGGCCTGGGTTTACCTCCACATCACCCGCGGAACAGAGGAGGAGTAGTATGAGGGTGCGGCTTAAGGCTATCAAAACTGGTCGCCTAGAGCGTTGGGGACAGAGAATAAAAGGAGCAGATTTCTGGGCATGGTAGAATATATTCAGGGCACAATGCGCAGACAGGGGTATGGTGGGGTGCGGGTACAGCGGAGGTAAGGTGATGATGAGAGAGGTTATATCTCTGGACATGCTGGTTGTAATGGGTGAGGTCACTGCATGTGTGGGAGGTGGGACAAATGAGGTATCAGGGGTATGAAGAGTGGAACTAGGGGCTCCATTGTAAACTAAAACAATGATAACTAACCTGAACAACAGTGTACAAGGCATATTGACATTTGATAGAGACATACAGTGAGGCATACAGTAATCACAGTCAATACCTGGGAGAGCTAGCTAAAACAGTAGCTAAAACAGTAGGTGAGACAACAACAGCTAATCAGCTAGCACAACAACAGCAGGTAAAATGGCGTTGATTAGGCAGGGAGGGTCGGATTAACTACACACAGAGCCTGAGTGCGGCTGGGGCCGACAGATAAAACATAAACAAGCAGAATGGAGTACC
>NW_026286362.1:0-40577 GCF_023373465.1 Oncorhynchus keta | reverse complement strand
TAATGTGACAGACCAGCTAGATCTACAGTCTCTATTATATTATGACAGACCAGCTAGATCTACTGTCTCCATTATAACATGATAGACCAGCTAGATCTACAGTCTCTATTATTTTATGACAGACCAGCTAGATCTACTGTCTCTATTATAATATGACAGACCAGCTAGATCAACTGTCTGTATTATAATATGACAGACCAGCTAGACCTAATGTCTCTATTATAATATGACAGACCAGCTAGATCTACTGTCTCTATTATATTGGCGACAGACCAGTAGATCTACTGTTTCTATTATAACATGAAAGAACAGCTCGATCTACTGTCTCTATTATTTATGACAGACTGTGCTAGATCACCGTCTCTGCTATATTATGACAGACCAGCTAGATCTACTGTCTCTATTATAATGTGACAGACCAGCCAGATATACTGTCTCTATTATATTATGACACCAGCTAGATCTACTGTTTCTATTATAACATGAAAGACCAGCTCGATCTACTGTCTCTATTATTTTATGACAGATCAGCTAGACTTTACTGTCTCTCATTATAATGTGACAGACCAGCCAGATCTACTATCTCTATTCTATTATGACAGACCAGCTAGACTCTGTCCCCATTATAATATGACAGACCAGCTAGATCTACTGTCTCTATTATAATATGACAGACCAGCTAGATATACTGTCTCATATAACATGACAGAACAGCTAGATCTACTGTCTCTATTATAATAGACAGACCAGCTAGATCTACTGTCTCTATCATAACATGAAAGAACAGCTCGATCTTCTGTCTCTATTATTTTATGACAGATCAGCTAGATCTACTGTCTCTATCATATTATGACAGACCAGCTCGATCTACTGTCTCTCATTATTTTGACAGATGACATGCTCTGTCTCTATTAGATTTTGACAGACCAGCTAGATCTACTGCTATATTATGACAGACCAGCTAGATCTACTGTCTCTATTATAATGTGACAGACCAGCTAGATATACTGCCTCTATTATAATTTGACAGACCAGCTAGATATACTGTTTCTATTATAACATGAAAGACCAGCTCAATCTACTGTCTCTATTTTTATGACAGACCAGCTAGATCTACTGCCTCTATTATAATATGACAGACCAGCTAGATCTACTGTCTCTATTATTCTATGACAGACCAGCTCGATCTACTGTATCTATTATATTATGACAGACCAGGTAGATCTACTGTCTCTATTATAATATGAAAGACCAGCTAGATCTACTGTCTCTATTATATTATGACAGAACAGCTAGATCTACTGTCTCCATTATAATATGACAGACCAGCTCGATCTACTGTCTCTATTCTATTATGACAGACCAGGTATATCTACTGTAGATCTACTGTCTCTATTATAATATGAAAGACCAGCTAGATCTACTGTCTCATATTATGACAGAACAGCTAGATCTACTGTCTCCATTATAATATGACAGACCAGCAAAATCTACTGTCTCTATTAGAGAATGACAGACCAGGTAGATATACTGGCCTGTATTCTATTATGACAAACCAGCGAGATGTACTGTCTCTATTATAATATGACAGACCTAAATCTACTGTCTCTATTATAATATGACAGACCAGCGAGATCAACTGTCTGTATTATAATATGACAGACCAGCTCGGGATCTACTGTCTCTATTATAATATGACAGACCAGCTAGATATACTGTCTCTATTATATTATGACAGACCAGCTAGATCTACTGTCTCTATTATAATATGACAGACCAGCTAGATCAACTGTCTGTATTATAATATGACAGACCCGCTCGACCTAATGTCTCTATTATAATTTGACAGACCAGCTAGATCTACAGTCTCTATTATATTATGACAGACCAGCTAGATCTACTGTTCTATTTTTTTATAACATGATAGACCAGCTAGATCTACAGTCTCTATTATTTTATGACAGACCAGCTAGATCTACTGTCTCTATTATAATATGACAGACCAGCTAGATCAACTGTCTGTATATAATATGACAGACCAGCTCCTAATGTCTCTATTATAAGACAGACCAGCTAGATCTACTGTTTCTATTAGAGAATGACAGACCAGGTAGATCTACTGTCTGTATTATATTTTGACAAACCAGCGAGATGTACTGTCTCTATTATAATATGACAGACCAGCTAGATCTACTGTCTCTATTATATTATGACAGACCAGGTAGATCTACTGTTTATTATAACATGAAAGAACAGCTCGATCTACTGTCTCTATTATTTTATGACAGATCAGCTAGATCTACTGTCTCCATTATAACATGATAGACCAGCTAGATCTACAGTCTCTATTATTTTATGACAGACCAGCTAGATCTACTGTCTCTATTATAATATGACAGACCAGCTAGATCAACTGTCTGTATTATAATATGACAGACCAGCTAGACCTAATGTCTCTATTATAATATGACAGACCAGCTAGATCTACTGTCTCTATTCTATTATGACAGACCAGCTAGATCTACTGTTTCTATTATAACATGAAATAACAGCTAGATCTACTGTCTCTTATTTTATGACAGATCAGCTAGATCTACTGTCTCTGCTATATTATGACAGACCAGCTAGATCTACTGTCTCTATTATAATGTGACAGACCAGCGACATACTGTCTCTATTATATTATGACAGACCAGCTAGATCTACTGTTTCTATTATAACATGAAAGACCAGCTCGATCTACTGTCTCTATTATAATATGACAGATCAGCTAGATCTACAGTCTCTATTATAATGTGACAGACCAGCTAGATCTACTATCTCTATTCTATTATGACAGACCAGCTAGATCTACTGTCCCCATTATAATATGACAGACCAGCTAGATCTACTGTCTCTATTATAATATGACAGACCAGCTAGATATACTGTCTCATATTATGACAGAACAGCTAGATCTACTGTCTCTATTATAATATGACAGACCAGCTAGATCTACTGTCTCTATTATAACATGAAAGAACAGCTCGATCTACTGTCTCTATTATTTTATGACAGATCAGCTAGATCTACTGTCTCTATTATGATGTGACAGACCAGCTAGATCTACTATCTCTATTCTATTATGACAGACCAGCTAGATCTACTGTCCCCATTATAATATGACAGACCAGCTAGATCTACTGGCTCTATTATAATATGACAGACCAGCTAGATATACTGTCTCATATTATGACAGAACAGCTAGATCTACTGTCTCTATTATAATATGACAGACCAGCTAGATCTACTGTCTCTATTCTATTATGACAGACCAGGTAGATCTACTGTCTCTATTATATTATGACAGACCAGGTAGATCTACTGTCTCTATTATAATATGAAAGACCAGCTAGATCTACTGTCTCATATTATGACAGAACAGCTAGATCTACTGTCTCCATTATAATATGACAGACCAGCAAAATCTACTGTCTCTATTAGAGAATGACAGACCAGGTAGATCTACTGTCTGTATTCTATTATGACAAACCAGCGAGATGTACTGTCTCTATTATAATATGACAGACCAGCTAGATCTACTGTCTCCATTATAATATGACAGACCAGCTAGATCTACTGTCTCTATTATAATATGACAGACCAGCGAGATCAACTGTCTGTATTATAATATGACAGACCAGCTCGATCTACTGTCTCTATTATAATTTGACAGACCAGCTAGATATACTGTCTCTATTATATTATGACAGACCAGCTAGATCTACTGTTTCTATTATAACATGAAAGACCAGCTCGATCTACTGTCTCTATTATTTTATGACAGATCAGCTAGATCTACTGTCTCTGCTATATTATGACAGACCAGCTAGATCTACTGTCTCTATTATAATTGACAGACCAGCTAGATATACTGTCTCTATTATATTATGACAGACCAGCTAGATCTACTGTCTCTATTATAATATGAAAGACCAGCTAGATCTACTGTTTCTATATTATGACAGAACAGCTAGATCTACTGTCTCTATTCTATTATGACAGACCAGCTAGATGTACTGTCTCTATTATTCTATGACAGACAAGACTACTGTCTCTATTATAATATGACAGACCAGCTAGATCTACTGTCTCTATTACATTATGACAGACCAGCTAGATCTACTGTCTCCATTATAACATGATGGACCAGCTAGATCTACAGTCTCTATTATTTTATGACAGACCAGCTAGATCTACTGTCTCTATTATAATATGACAGACCAGCTAGATCAACTGTCTGTATTATAATATGACAGACCAGCTAGACCTAATGTCTCTATTATAATGTGACAGACCAGCTAGATCTACAGTCTCTATTATATTATGACAGACCAGCTAGATCTACTGTCTCCATTATAACATGATAGACCAGCTAGATCTACAGTCTCTATTATTTTATGACAGACCAGATCAGTCTCTATTATAATATGACAGACCAGCTCTACTGTCTCTATTATATTATGACAGACCAGCTACTATTATAACATGAAAGAACAGCTCGATCTACTGTCTCTATTATTTTATGACAGACCAGCTAGATCTACTGTCTCTATCATATTATGACAGACCAGCTAGATCTACTGTCTCTATTCTATTATGACAGACCAGCTAGATGTACTGTCTCTATTATTCTATGACAGACCAGCTCGATCTACTGTATCTATTATAATGTGACAGACCAGCTAGATCTACTGTCTCTATTATTTCATGACAGATCAGCTAGATCTACTGTCTCTGCTATATTATGACAGACCAGCTAGATCTACTATCTCTATTCTATTATGACAGACCAGCTAGATCTACTGTCCCCATTATAATATGACAGACCAGCTAGATCTACTGTCTCTATTATAATATGACAGACCAGCTAGATATACTGTCTCATATTATGACAGAACAGCTAGATCTACTGTCTCTATTATAATATGACAGACCAGGTAGATCTACTGTCTCTATTATAATATGAAAGACCAGCTCGATCTTCTGTCTCTATTATTTTATGACAGATCAGCTAGATCTACTGTCTCTATCATATTATGACAGACCAGCTCGATCTACTGTCTCTATTATTTTATGACAGACCAGATAGATCTACTGTCTCTGCTATATTATGACAGACCAGCTAGATCTACTGTCTCTATTATAATGTGACAGACCAGCTAGATATACTGTCTCTATTATATTATGACAGACCAGCTAGATCTACTGTTTCTATTATAACATGAAAGACCAGCTCGATCTACTGTCTCTATTATTTTTATGACAGACCAGCTAGATCTACTGCCTCTATTATAATATGACAGACCAGCTAGATCTACTGTCTCTATTATTCTATGACAGACCAGGTAGATCTACTGTATCTATTATATTATGACAGACCAGGTAGATCTACATGCCTCTATTATAATATGAAAGACCAGCTAGATCTACTGTCTCATATTATGACAGAACAGCTAGATCTACTGTCTCCATTATAATATGACAGACCAGCTAGATCTACTGTCTCTATTCTAATTATGACAGACCAGGTAGATCTACTGTATCTATTATATTATGACAGACCAGGTAGATCTACTGTCTCTATTATAATATGAAAGACCAGCTAGATCTACTGTCTCATTATTATGACAGAACAGCTAGATCTACTGTCTCCATTATAATATGACAGACCAGCAAAATCTACTGTCTCTATTAGAGAATGACAGACCAGGTAGATCTACTGTCTGTATTCTATTATGACAAACCAGCGAGATGTACTGTCTCTATTATAATATGACAGACCAGCTAGATCTACTGTCTCTGCTATATTATGACAGACCAGCTAGATCTACTGTCTCTATTATAATGTGACAGACCAGCTAGATATACTGTCTCTATTACATTATGACAGACCAGCTAGATCTACTGTTTCTATTATAACATGAAAGACCAGCTCGATCTACTGTCTCTATTATTTTATGACAGATCAGCTGATCTACTGTCTCTATTATAATGTGACAGACCAGCTAGATCTACTATCTCTATTATATTATGACAGACCAGCTAGATCTACTGTCCCCATTATAATATGACAGACCAGCTAGATCTACTGTCTCTATTATAATATGACAGACCAGCTAGATATACTGTCTCATATTATGACAGAACAGCTAGATCTACTGTCTCTATTATAATATGACAGACCAGCTAGATCTACTGTCTCTATTATAACATGAAAGAACAGCTCGATCTTCTGTCTCTATTATTTTATGACAGATCAGCTAGATCTACTGTCTCTATCATATTATGACAGACCAGCTCGATCTACTGTCTCTATTATTTTATGACAGACCAGATAGATCTACTGTCTCTGCTATATTATGACAGACCAGCTAGATCTACTGTCTCTATTATAATGTGACAGACCAGCTAGATATACTGTCTCTATTATATTATGACAGACCAGCTAGATCTACTGTTTCTATTATAACATGAAAGACCAGCTAGATCTACTGTCTCTATTATTTTATGACAGACCAGCTAGATCTACTGCCTCTATTATAATATGACAGACCAGCTAGATCTACTGTCTCTATTATTCTATGACAGACCAGGTAGATCTACTGTATCTATTATATTATGACAGACCAGGTAGATCTACTGTCTCTATTATAATATGAAAGACCAGCTAGATCTACTGTCTCATATTATGACAGAACAGCTAGATCTACTGTCTCCATTATAATATGACAGACCAGCTCAGCTACTGTCTCTATTCTATTATGACAGACCAGGTAGATCTACTGTATCTATTATATTATGACAGACCAGGTAGATCTACTGTCTCTATTATAATATGAAAGACCAGCTAGATCTACTGTCTCATATTATGACAGAACAGCTAGATCTACTGTCTCCATTATAATATGACAGACCAGCAAAATCTACTGTCTCTATTAGAGAATGACAGACCAGGTAGATCTACTGTCTGTATTCTATTATGACAAACCAGCGAGATGTACTGTCTCTATTATAATATGACAGACCAGCTAGATCTACTGTCTCCATTATATATGACAGACCAGCTAGATCTACTGTCTCTATTATAATATGACAGACCAGCGAGATCAACTGTCTGTATTATAATATGACAGACCAGCTCGATCTACTGTCTCTATTATACTTGACAGACCAGCTAGATATACTGTCTCTATTATATTATGACAGACCAGCTAGATCTACTGTTTCTATTTTTTATAACATGAAAGACCAGCTAGATCTACTGTCTCTATCATATTTTGACAGACCAGCTAGATCTACTGTCTCTATTATATTATGACAGACCAGCTAGATCTACTGTCTCTATTATAACATGAAAGACCAGCTAGATCTACTGTCCCTATTATAATATGACAGACCAGCTAGATATACTGTCTCTATTATATTATGACAGACCAGCTAGATCTACTGTCTCTATTATAATATGACAGACCAGCTAGATCTACTGTCTCTATATATATGACAGACCAGCTAGATCTACTGTCTCTATTCTATTATGACAGACCAGCTAGATCTACAGTCTCTATTATTCTATGACAGACAAGGTAGATCTACTGTCTCTATTATAATATGACAGACCAGCTAGATCTACTGTCTCTATTATTCTATTATGACAGACCAGCGAGATCTACTGTCCATTATAATATGACAGACCAGCTAGATCTACTGTCTCTATTATATTATGACAGACCAGCTAGATCTACTGTCTCTATTATAATATGACAGACCAGCGAGATCTACTGTCTCCATTATAATATGACAGACCAGCTCGATCTACTGTCTCTATTATAATGACAGACCAGCTAGATCTACTATCTCTATTCTATTATGACAGACCAGCTAGATCTACTGTCCCCATTATAATATGACAGACCAGCTAGATGTACTGTCTCTATTATAATATGACAGACCAGCTAGATCTACTGTCTCTATTATAATATGACAGACCAGCTAGATCTACTGTCTCTATTATAATATGACAGACCAGCTCTATCTACTGTCTCTATTATATTATGACAGACCAGCTAGATCTACTGTCTCTATTATAATATGACAGACCAGCTAGATCTACTGTCTCTATTATAATATGACAGACCAGCTAGATCTACTGTCTCCATTATAACATGACAGACCAGCTAGATCTACTGTCTCTATTATAATATGACAGACCAGCTAGACCTAATGTCTCTATTATAATATGACAGACCAGCTAGATCTACTGTCTCCATTATAACATGATAGACCAGCTAGATCTACAGTCTCTATTATTTTATGACAGACCAGCTAGATCTACTGTCTCTATTATAATATGACAGACCAGCTAGATCAACTGTCTGTATTATAATATGACAGACCAGCTAGACCTAATGTCTCTATTATAATGTGACAGACCAGCTAGATCTACTGTCTCTATTATATTATGACAGACCAGCTAGATCTACTGTCTCTATTATATTATGACAGACCAGCTAGATCTACTGTCTCTATTATTTTATGACAGACCAGCTAGATCTACTGTCTCTATTATATTATGACAGACCAGCTAGATCTACTGTCTCTATTATTGTATGACAGACCAGCTAGATCTACTGTCTCTATTATAACATGACAGACCAGCTAGATCTACTGTCTCTATTATAATATGACAGACAGCCAGCTAGATCTACTGTCTCTATTATATTATGACAGACCAGCTAGATCTACTGTCTCTATTATAACATGAAAGACCAGCTCTATCTACTGTCTCTATTATTTTATGACAGATCAGCTCTATCTACTGTCTCTATTATAATGTGACAGACCAGCTAGATCTACTATCTCTATTCTATTATGACAGACCAGCTAGATCTACTGTCCCCATTATAATATGACAGACCAGCTAGATCTACTGTCTCTATTATAATATGACAGACCAGCTAGATCTACTGTCTCCTATTATAACATGAAAGACCAGCTAGATCTACTGTCTCTATTATAATATGACAGACCAGCTAGATCTACTGTCTCTATTATAACATGAAAGAACAGCTCGATCTACTGTCTCTATTATTTTATGACAGACCAGCTAGATCTACTGTCTCTATCATATATTATGACAGACCAGCTCGATCTACTGTCTCTATTATTTTATGACAGACCAGATAGATCTACTGTCTCTATTATATTATGACAGACCAGCTAGATCTACTGTCTCTATTATAATGTGACAGACCAGCTAGATATACTGTCTCTATTATATTATGACAGACCAGCCAGATCTACTGTCTCTATTATAACATGAAAGACCAGCTCGATCTACTGTCTCTATTATTTTATGACAGACCAGCTAGATCTACTGCCTCTATTATAATATGACAGACCAGCTAGATCTACTGTCTCTATTATATTATGACAGACCAGCTAGATCTACTGTCTCTATTATAACATGACAGACCAGCTAGATCTACTGTCTCTATTATAATATGACAGACCAGCTAGATCTACTGTCTCTATTATTTATGACAGAACAGCTAGATCTACTGTCTCTATTATAATATGACAGACCAGCTAGATCTACTGTCTCTATTATATTATGACAGACCAGCTAGATCTACTGTCTCTATTATAATATGACAGACCAGCTAGATCTACTGTCTCTATTATATTATGACAGACCAGCTAGATCTACTGTCTCCATTATAATGATAGACCAGCTAGATCTACTGTCTCTATTATATTATGAAAGACCAGCTAGATCTACTGTCTCTATTATAACATGACAGACCAGCTCGATCTACTGTATCTATTATAATATGACAGACCAGCTAGATATGCTGTCTCTATTATAATATGACAGACCAGCTAGATCTACTGTCTCTATTATATTATGACAGACCAGCTAGATCTACTGTCTCTATTATAATATGACAGACCAGCTAGATCTACTGTCTCTATTATAATATGACAGACCAGCTAGATCTACTGTCTCTATTATAATATGACAGACCAGGTAGATCTACTGTCTCCATTATAACATGACAGACCAGCTAGATCTACTGTCTCTATTATATTATGACAGACCAGCTAGATCTACTGTCTCTATTATAATATGACAGACCAGCTAGATCTACTGTCTCTATTATATTATGACAGACCAGCTAGATCTACTGTCTCTATTATAATATGACAGACCAGCTAGATCTACAGTCTCTATTATAATATGACAGACCAGCTAGATCTACTGTCTCTATTATAATATGACAGACCAGCTAGATCTACTGTCTCTATTATAATATGACAGACCAGCTAGATCTACTGTCTCTATTATTATATGACAGACCAGCTAGATATACTGTCTCTATTATATTATGACAGACCAGCTAGATCTACTGTCTCTATTATAACATGAAGACCAGCTCGATCTACTGTCTCTATTATTTTATGACAGATCCAGCTAGATCTACTGTCTCTATTATAATATGACAGACCAGCTAGATCTACTGTCTCTATTATAATATGACAGACCAGCTAGATCTACTGTCTCTATTATAATATGACAGACCAGCTAGATCTACTGTCTCTATTATAATATGACAGACCAGCTAGATCTACTGTCTCTATTATAATATGACAGACCAGCTAGATCTACTGTCTCTATTATAATATGACAGACCAGCTAGATCTACTGTCTCTATTATAACATGAAAGACCAGCTAGATCTACTGTCTCTATTATTTTATGACAGATCAGCTAGATCTACTGTCTCTATTATAATATGACAGACCAGCTAGATCTACTGTCTCTATTATATTATGACAGACCAGCTAGATCTACTGTTTCTATTATAACATGAAAGACCAGCTCGATCTACTGTCTCTATTATTTTATGACAGACCAGCTAGATCTACTGCCTCTATTATAATTTGACAGACCAGCGAGATATACTGTCTCTATTATATTATGACAGACCAGCTAGATCTACTGTCTCTATTATATTATGACAGACCAGCTAGATCTACTGTCTCTATTATAATATGACAGACCAGCTAGATCTACTGTCTCTATTATTATGACAGACCAGCTAGATCTACTGTCTCTATTATATTATGACAGACCAGGTAGATCTACTGTCTCTATTATAATATGACAGACCAGCTAGATCTACTGTCTCTATTATTATGACAGACCAGCTAGATCTACTGTCTCCATTATAATATGACAGACCAGCTCGATCTACTGTCTCTATTATATTATGACAGACCAGCTAGATCTACTGTCTCTATTATAATATGACAGACCAGCAAGATCTACTGTCTCTATTATAGAATGACAGACCAGCTAGATCTACTGTCTGTATTCTATTATGACAGACCAGCTAGATCTACTGTCTCTATTATAATATGACAGACCAGCTAGATCTACTGTCTCTATTATAATATGACAGACCAGCTAGATCAACTGTCTGTATTATAATATGACAGACCAGCTAGATCTACTGTCTCTATTATAATTTGACAGACCAGCTAGATCTACTGTCTCTATTATATTATGACAGACCAGCTAGATCTACTGTTTCTATTATTTTATAACATGAAAGACCAGCTCGATCTACTGTCTCTATTATTATGACAGACCAGCTAGATCTACTGTCTCTATTATAATATGACAGACCAGCTAGATCTACTGTCTCTATTATAATATGACAGACCAGCTAGATCTACTGTCTCTATTATAATATGACAGACCAGCTAGATCTACTGTCTCTATTATAATATGACAGACCAGCTAGATCTACTGTCTCTATTATAATATGACAGACCAGCTAGATCTACAGTCTCTATTATATTATGACAGACCAGCTAGATCTACTGTCTCCATTATAACATGATAGACCAGCTAGATCTACAGTCTCTATTATTTTATGACAGACCAGCTAGATCTACTGTCTCTATTATAATATGACAGACCAGCTAGATCAACTGTCTGTATTATAATATGACAGACCAGCTAGACCTAATGTCTCTATTATAATGTGACAGACCAGCTAGATCTACTGTCTCTATTATATTATGACAGACCAGCTAGATCTACTGTCTCTATTATAACATGAAAGACCAGCTCGATCTACTGTCTCTATTATTTTATGACAGATCAGCTAGATCTACTGTCTCTATTATATTATGACAGACCAGCTAGATCTACTGTCTCTATTATATTATGACAGACCAGCTAGATATACTGTCTCTATTATATTATGACAGACCAGCTAGATCTACTGTCTCTATTATAATATGACAGACCAGCTAGATCTACTGTCTCTATTATTTTATGACAGACCAGCTAGATCTACTGTCTCTATTATATTATGACAGACCAGCTAGATCTACTGTCTCTATTATAACATGAAAGACCAGCTAGATCTACTGTCTCTATTATAATATGACAGACCAGCTAGATCTACTGTCTCTATTATAATATGACAGACCAGCTAGATCTACTGTCTCTATTATATTATGACAGACCAGCTAGATCTACTGTCTCTATTATAACATGAAAGACCAGCTCGATCTACTGTCTCTATTATTTTATGACAGACCAGCTAGATCTACTGCCTCTATTATAATATGACAGACCAGCGAGATATACTGTCTCTATTATATTATGACAGACCAGCTCGATCTACTGTCTCTATTATTTTATGACAGACCAGCTAGATCTACTGCCTCTATTATAATATGACAGACCAGCTAGATCTACTGTCTCTATTATTCTATGACAGACCAGGTAGATCTACTGTATAAATTATATTATGACAGACCAGGTAGATCTACTGTCTCTATTATAATATGAAAGACCAGCTCGATCTACTGTCTTATATTATGACAGAACAGCTAGATCTACTGTCTCCATTATAATATGACAGACCAGCTCGATCTACTGTCTCTATTCTATTATGACAGACCAGCGAGATCTACTGTCTCTATTATAATATGACAGACCAGCAAAATCTACTGTCTCTATTAGAGAATGACAGACCAGGTAGATCTACTGTCTGTATTCTATTATGACAAACCAGCGAGATGTACTGTCTCTATTATAATATGACAGACCAGCTAGATCTACTGTCTCTATTATAATATGACAGACCAGCGAGATCTACTGTCTGTATTATAATATGACAGACCAGCTCGATCTACTGTCTCTATTATAATTATGACAGACCAGCTAGATCTACTGTCTCTATTATATTATGACAGACCAGCTAGATCTACTGTTTCTATTTTTTTATAACATGAAAGACCAGCTCGATCTACTGTCTCTATTATTTTATGACAGATCAGCTAGATCTACTGTCTCTATCATAATTGACAGACCAGCTAGATATATTGTCTCTATTATATTATGACAGACCAGCTAGATCTACTGTTTCTATTATAACATGAAGACCAGCTCGATCTACTGTCTCTATTATATTATGACAGACCAGCTAGATCTACTGTCTCTATTATAATATGACAGACCAGCTAGATCTACTGTCTCTATTATAATATGACAGACCAGCTAGATATACTGTCTCTATATATATGACAGACCAGCTAGATCTACTGTCTCTATTATAATATGACAGACCAGCTATCTACTGTCTCTATTATAACATGAAAGAACAGCTAGATCTACTGTCTCTATTATTTTATGACAGAACAGCTAGATCTACTGTCTCTATTATATTATGACAGACCAGCTAGATCTACTGTCTCTATTATAATATGACAGACCAGCTAGATCTACTGTCTCTATTATAATATGACAGACCAGCTAGATCTACTGTCTCTATTATATTATGACAGACCAGCTAGATCTACTGTTTCTATTATAACATGAAAGACCAGCTAATCTACTGTCTCTATTATATTATGACAGACCAGCTAGATCTACTGTCTCTATTATAATATGACAGACCAGCTAGATCTACTGTCTCTATTATAATATGACAGACCAGCTAGATCTACTGTCTCTATTATAATGTGACAGACCAGCTAGATCTACTGTCTCTATTATATTATGACAGACCAGCTAGATCTACTGTCTCTATTATAATATGACAGACCAGCTAGATCTACTGTCTCTATTATAATATGACAGACCAGCTAGATCTACTGTCTCTATTATATTATGACAGACCAGCTAGATCTACTGTCTCTATTATAATATGACAGACCAGCTAGATCTACTGTCTCTATTATAATATGACAGACCAGCTAGATCTACTGTCTCTATTATATTATGACAGACCAGCTAGATCTACTGTCTCTATTATAACATGACAGACCAGCTAGATCTACTGTCTCTATCATATTATGACAGACCAGCTAGATCTACTGTCTCTATTATAATATGACAGACCAGCTAGATCTACTGTCTCTATTCTATTATGACAGACCAGCTAGATCTACTGTCTCTATTATTTATGACAGACCAGCTAGATCTACTGTCTCTATTATATTATGACAGACCAGCTAGATCTACTGTCTCTATTATAAAATGACAGACCAGCTAGATCTACTGTCTCTATTATATTATGACAGACCAGCTAGATCTACTGTCTCTTATAATATGACAGACCAGCTAGACCTACTGTCTCTATTATAATATGACAGACCAGCTAGATCTACTGTCTCTATTATAATATGACAGACCAGCTAGATCTACTGTCTCCATTATAACATGACAGACCAGCTAGATCTACTGTCTCTATTATTTTATGACAGACCAGCTAGATCTACTGTCTCTATTATAATATGACAGACCAGCTAGATCAACTGTCTCTATTATATTATGACAGACCAGCTAGATCTACTGTCTCTATTATAATATGACAGACCAGCTAGATCTACTGTCTCTATTATATTATGACAGACCAGCTAGATCTACTGTCTCTATTATAATATGAAAGACCAGCTAGATCTACTGTCTCTATTATTTTATGACAGACCAGCTAGATCTACTGTCTCTATTATATTATGACAGACCAGCTCGATCTACTGTCTCTATTATATTATGACAGAACAGCTAGATCTACTGTCTCTATTATTTTATGACAGACCAGCTAGATCTACTGTCTCTATCATATTATGACAGACCAGCTAGATCTACTGTCTCCATTATAACATGACAGACCAGCTAGATCTACAGTCTCTATTATTTTATGACAGACCAGCTAGATCTACTGTCTCTATTATAATATGACAGACCAGCTAGATCAACTGTCTGTATTATAATATGACAGACCAGGTAGATCTACTGTCTCTATTATATTATGACAGACCAGCTAGATCTACTGTCTCTATTATATTATGACAGACCAGCGACATCTACTGTCTCCATTATAACATGATAGACCAGCTAGATCTACAGTCTCTATTATTTTATGACAGACCAGCTAGATCTACTGTCTCTATTATAATATGACAGACCAGCGAGATCAACTGTCTGTATTATAATATGACAGACCAGCTCGATCTACTGTCTCTATTATAATGTGACAGACCAGCTAGATCTACTATCTCTATTCTATTATGACAGACCAGCTAGATATACAGTCTCTATTATATTATGACAGACCAGCTAGATCTACTGTCTCTATTATAATATGACAGACCAGCTAGATCTACAGTCTCCATTATAACATGACAGACCAGCTAGATCTACTGTCTCTATTATAATATGACAGACCAGCTAGATCAACTGTCTGTATTATAATATGACAGACCAGCTAGACCTACTGTCTCTATTATATTATGGCAGACCAGGTAGATCTACTGTTTCTATTATAACATGAAAGAACAGCTCGATCTACTGTCTCTATTATTTTATGACAGATCAGCTAGATCTACTGTCTCTATCATATTATGACAGACCAGCTCGATATACTGTCTCTATTATAACATGATAGACCAGCTAGATCTACAGTCTCTATTATTTTATGACAGACCAGCTAGATCTACTGTCTCTATTATAATATGACAGACCAGCTAGATCAACTGTCTGTATTATAATGTGACAGACCAGCTAGATCTACTATCTCTATTATATTATGACAGACCAGCTAGATCTACAGTCTCTATTATATTATGACAGACCAGCTAGATCTACTGTCTCCATTATAACATGATAGACCAGCTAGATCTACAGTCTCTATTATTTTATGACAGACCAGCTAGATCTACTGTCTCTATTATAACATGAAAGAACAGCTAGACCTAATGTCTCTATTATAATGTGACAGACCAGCTAGATCTACAGTCTCTATTATATTATGACAGACCAGCTAGATCTACTGTCTCCATTATAACATGATAGACCAGCTAGATCTACAGTCTCTATTATTTTATGACAGACCAGCTAGATCTACTGTCTCTATTATAATATGACAGACCAGCTAGATCAACTGTCTGTATTATAATATGACAGACCAGCTAGACCTAATGTCTCTATTATAATATGACAGACCATCTAGATCTACTGTCTCTATTATATTATGGCAGACCAGGTAGATCTACTGTTTCTATTATAACATGAAAGAACAGCTCGATCTACTGTCTCTATTATTTTATGCCAGATCAGCTAGATCTACTGTCTCTATCATATTATGACAGACCAGCTCGATCTACTGTCTCTATTATTTTATGACAGACCAGCTAGATCTACTGTCTCTGCTATATTATGACAGACCAGCTAGATCTACTGTCTCTATTATAATGTGACAGACCAGCTAGATATACTGTCTCTATTATATTATGACAGACCAGCTAGATCTACTGTTTCTATTATAACATGAAAGACCAGCTCGATCTACTGTCTCTATTATTTTATGACAGATCAGCTAGATCTACTGTCTCTATTATAATATGACAGACCAGCTAGATCTACTGTCTCTATTATATTATGACAGACCAGCTAGATCTACTGTCTCTATTATAATATGACAGACCAGGTAGATCTACTGTCTCTATTATAATATGACAGACCAGCTAGATCTACTGTCTCTATTATAATATGACAGACCAGCTAGATCTACTGTCTCTATTATATTATGACAGACCAGCGAGATCTACTGTCTCTATTATAATATGACAGACCAGCTAGATCTACTGTCTCTATTATAATATGACAGACCAGCTAGATCTACTGTCTCTATTATAATATGACAGACCAGCTAGATCTACTGTCTCTATTATAATATGACAGATCAGCTAGATCTACTGTCTCTATTATAATATGACAGACCAGCTAGATCTACTGTCTCTATTATATTATGACAGACCAGCTAGATCTACTGTCTCTATTATATTATGACAGACCAGATCTACTGTCTCTATTATAACATGACAGACCAGCTAGATCTACTGTCTCTATTATTTTTATGACAGACCAGCTAGATCTACTGTCTCTATTATATTATGACAGACCAGCTAGATCTACTGTCTCTATTATAATATGACAGACCAGCTAGATCTACTGTCTCTATTATATTATGACAGACCAGCTAGATCTACTGTCTCTATTATATTATGACAGACCAGCTAGATCTACTGTCTCTATTATAATATGACAGACCAGCTAGATCTACTGTCTCATATTATGACAGACCTAGATCTATTATTATAATATGACAGACCAGCTAGATCTACTGTCTCTATTATATTATGACAGACCAGGTAGATCTACTGTCTCTATTATAATATGAAAGACCAGCTCGATCTACTGTCTCTATTATTTTATGACAGACCAGCTAGATCTACTGTCTCTATTATATTATGACAGACCAGCTAGATCTACTGTCTCCATTATAATATGACAGACCAGCTAGATCTACTGTCTCTATTATTTTATGACAGACCAGCTAGATCTACTGTCTCTATTATAATATGACAGACCAGCTAGATCTACTGTCTCTATTATAATTATGACAGACCAGCTAGATCTACTGTCTCTATTATAACATGACAGACCAGCTAGATCTACAGTCTCTATTATATTATGACAGACCAGCTAGATCTACTGTCTCCATTATAACATGATAGACCAGCTAGATCTACAGTCTCTATTATTTTATGACAGACCAGCTAGATCTACTGTCTCTATTATAACATGACAGACCAGCTAGATCTACTGTCTCTATTACAGACCAGCTAGACCTATTTAATGTGACAGACCAGCTAGATCTACAGTCTCTATTATATTATGACAGACCAGCTAGATCTACTGTCTCCATTATAACATGATAGACCAGCTAGATCTACAGTCTCTATTATTTTATGACAGACCAGCTAGATCTACTGTCTCTATTATAATATGACAGACCAGCTAGATCAACTGTCTCTATTATAATATGACAGACCAGCTAGACCTAATGTCTCTATTATAATATGACAGACCAGCTAGATCTACTGTCTCTATTATATTATGACAGACCAGGTAGATCTACTGTCTTCTATTATAACATGAAAGAACAGCTAGATCTACTGTCTCTATTATTTTATGACAGATCAGCTAGATCTACTGTCTCTATCATATTATGACAGACCAGCTCGATCTACTGTCTCTATTATTTTATGACAGACCAGCTAGATCTACTGTCTCTATTATATATATGACAGACCAGCTAGATCTACTGTCTCTATTATAATGTGACAGACCAGCTAGATCTACTGTCTCTATTATATTATGACAGACCAGCTAGATCTACTGTCTCTATTATAACATGACAGACCAGCTCGATCTACTGTCTCTATTATTTTATGACAGACCAGCTAGATCTACTGTCTCTATTATATTATGACAGACCAGCTAGATCTACTGTCTCTATTACATTATGACAGACCAGCTAGATATACTGTCTCTATTATATTATGACAGACCAGCTAGATCTACTGTCTCTATTATAATATGACAGACCAGCTAGATCTACTGTCTCTATTATATTATGACAGACCAGCTAGATCTACTGTCTCTATTATAATATGACAGACCAGCTAGATCTACTGTCTCTATTATATTATGACAGACCAGCTAGATCTACTGTCTCTATTATATTATGACAGACCAGCTAGATCTACTGTCTCTATTATAACATGACAGACCAGCTAGATCTACTGTCTCTATTATAATATGACAGACCAGCTAGATCTACTGTCTCTATTATAATATGACAGACCAGCTAGATCTACTGTCTCTATTATAATATGACAGACCAGCTAGATCTACTGTCTCTATTATATTATGACAGACCAGCTAGATCTACAGTCTCTATTATATTATGACAGACCAGCTAGATCTACTGTCTCCATTATAACATGATAGACCAGCTAGATCTACTGTCTCTATTATTTTATGACAGACCAGCTAGATCTACTGTCTCTATTATAATATGACAGACCAGCTAGATCTACTGTCTCTATTATAATATGACAGACCAGCTAGACCTAATGTCTCTATTATAATGTGACAGACCAGCTAGATCTACAGTCTCTATTATATTATGACAGACCAGCTAGATCTACTGTCTCCATTATAACATGATAGACCAGCTAGATCTACTGTCTCTATTATTTTATGACAGACCAGCTAGATCTACTGTCTCTATTATATTATGACAGACCAGCTAGATCAACTGTCTCTATTATAATATGACAGACCAGCTAGACCTAATGTCTCTATTATAATATGACAGACCAGCTAGATCTACTGTCTCTATTATATTATGACAGACCAGGTAGATCTACTGTTTCTATTATAACATGAAAGAACAGCTCGATCTACTGTCTCTATTATTTTATGACAGATCAGCTAGATCTACTGTCTCTATCATATTATGACAGACCAGCTAGATCTACTGTCTCTATTATAATATGACAGACCAGCTAGATCTACTGTCTCTATTATATTATGACAGACCAGCTAGATCTACTGTTTCTATTATAACATGACAGACCAGCTTGATCTACTGTCTCTATTATTTTATGACAGATCAGCTAGATCTACTGTCTCTATTATATTATGACAGACCAGCTAGATCTACTGTCTCTATTATAATTTGACAGACCAGCTAGATATACTGTCTCTATTATATTATGACAGACCAGCTAGATCTACTGTTTCTATTATAACATGAAAGACCAGCTCGATCTACTGTCTCTATTATATTATGACAGACCAGCTAGATCTACTGTCTCTATTATAATATGACAGACCAGCTAGATCTACTGTCTCTATTATTTTATGACAGACCAGGTAGATCTACTGTCTCTATTATAACATGACAGACCAGCTAGATCTACTGTCTCTATTATTTTATGACAGATCAGCTAGATCTACTGTCTCTATCATATTATGACAGACCAGCTAGATCTACTGTCTCTATTATTTTATGACAGACCAGGTAGATCTACTGTATCTATTATATTATGACAGACCAGGTAGATCTACTGTCTCTATTATAATATGACAGACAAGCTAGATCTACTGTCTCTATTATATTATGACAGACCAGCTAGATGTACTGTCTCTATTATTTATGACAGACCAGCTAGATCTACTGTCTCTATTATAATATGACAGACCAGCTAGATCTACTGTCTCTATTATAACATGACAGACCAGCTAGATCTACTGTCTCTATTATAATATGACAGACCAGCTAGATCTACTGTCTCTATTATATTATGACAGACCAGCTCGATCTACTGTCTCTATTATTTTATGACAGACCAGCTAGATCTACTGTCTCTATTATAATATGACAGACCAGCTAGATCTACTGTCTCTATTATATTATGACAGACCAGCTAGATCTACTGTCTCTATTATAACATGAAGACCAGCTAGATCTACTGTCTCTATTATTTTATGACAGATCAGCTAGATCTACTGTCTCTATCATTTATGACAGACCAGCTAGATCTACTGTCTCTATTATAATATGACAGACCAGCTAGATATACTGTCTCTATTATATTATGACAGACCAGCTAGATCTACTGTCTCTATTATAATATGACAGACCAGCTAGATCTACTGTCTCTATTATATTATGACAGACCAGCTAGATCTACTGTCTCTATTATAACATGAAAGAACAGCTCAATCTACTGTCTCTATTATTTTATGACAGATCAGCTAGATATACTGTCTCTATTATTATTAGATAGCTATCTACTGCCTCTATTATAATTTGACAGACCAGCTAGATATACTGTCTCTATTATAGTATGACAGACCAGCTAGATCTACTGTCTCTATCATATTATGACAGACCAGCTAGATCTACTGTCTCTATTATTTTATGACAGACCAGGTAGATCTACTGTCTCTATTCTATTATCACAGACCAGCGAGATCTACTGTCTCTATTATAATATGACAGACCAGCAAAATCTACTGTCTCTATTAGATTATGACAGACCAGGTAGATCTACTGTCTCTATTATATTATGACAGACCAGCTAGATGTACTGTCTCTATTATAAAATGACAGACCATTTTGATCTACTGTCTCTACTATATTATGACAGACCAGCAAGATCTACTGTCTCTATTATAATATGAAAGACCAGCGAGATCTACTGTCTCATATTATGACAGAACAGCTAGATCTACTGTCTCTATTCTATTATGACAGACCAGCTAGATGTACTGTCTCTATTATAATATGACAGACCAGCTAGATCTACTGTCTCTATTATAATATGACAGACCAGGTAGATCTACTGTCTCCATTATAATATGACAGACCAGCTCGATCTACTGTCTCTATTATATTATGACAGACCAGCGACATCTACTGTCTCTATTATAATATGACAGACCAGCTAGATCTACAGTCTCTATTATATTATGACAGACCAGCTAGATCTACTGTCTCCATTATAACATGATAGACCAGCTAGATCTACAGTCTCTATTATTTTATGACAGACCAGCTAGATCTACTGTCTCTATTATAATATGACAGACCAGCTAGATCAACTGTCTTTATTATAATATGACAGACCAGCTAGACCTAATGTCTCTATTATAATGTGACAGACCAGCTAGATCTACAGTCTCTATTATATTATGACAGACCAGCTAGATCTACTGTCTCCATTATAACATGATAGACCAGCTAGATCTACAGTCTCTATTATTTTATGACAGACCAGCTAGATCTACTGTCTTTATTATAACATGACAGACCAGCTAGATCAACTGTCTGTATTATAATATGACAGACCAGCTAGACCTAATGTCTCTATTATATTATGACAGACCAGGTAGATCTACTGTTTCTATTATAACATGAAAGAACAGCTTCATCTACTGTCTCTATTATTTTATGACAGATCAGCTAGATCTACTGTCTCTATTCTATTATCACAGACCAGCTGAGATCTACTGTCTCTATTATAATATGACAGACCAGCAAAATCTACTGTCTCTATTATATTATGACAGACCAGGTAGATCTACTGTCTCTATTATATTATGACAGACCAGCTAGATGTACTGTCTCTATTATAAAATGACAGACCATCTAGATCTACTGTCTCTGCTATATTATGACAGACCAGCAAGATCTACTGTCTCTATTATAATATGAAAGACCAGCGAGATCTACTGTCTCATATTATGACAGAACAGCTAGATCTACTGTCTCTATTCTATTATGACAGACCAGCTAGATCTACTGTCTCTATAATAATATGACAGACCAGCTAGATCTACTGTCTCCATTATAATATGACAGACCAGCTAGATCTACTGTCTCTATTATATTATGACAGACCAGCTAGATCTACTGTCTCTATTATAACATGAAAGACCAGCTCGATCTACTGTCTCTATTATTTTATGACAGATCAGCTAGATCTACTGTCTCTATCATATTATGACCGACCAGCTAGATCTACTGTCTCTATTATAATATGACAGACAAGCTAGATATACTGTCTCTATTCTATTATGACAGACCAGCTAGATCTACTGTCTCTACTATATTATGACAGACCAGCGAGATCTACTGTGTCGATTATAATATGATAGACCAGCTAAATCTACTGTCTCTATTATATTATGACAGACCAGCTAGATCTACTGTCTCTATTATAATATGACAGACCAGCGAGATCAACTGTCTGTATTATAATATGACAGACCAGCTAGATCTACTATCTCTATTATATCATGACAGACCAGCTAGATCTACTGTCCCTATTATATTATGACAGACCAGCTAGATCTACTGTCTCTATTATAATATGACAGACCAGCTAGATATACTGTCTCATATTATGACAGAACAGCTAGATCTACTGTCTCTATTATAATATGACAGACCAGCTAGATCTACTGTCTCTATTATATTATGACAGACCAGGTAGATCTACTGTTTCTATTATAACATGAAAGAACAGCTCGATCTACTGTCTCTATTATTTTATGACAGATCAGCTAGATCTACTGTCTCTATCATATTATGACAGACCAGCTCGATCTACTATCTCTATTATTTTATGACAGACCAGCTAGATCTACTGTCTCTATTATAATTTGACAGACCAGCTAGATATACTGTCTCTATTATATTATGACTGACCAGCTAGATCTACTGTTTCTATTATAACATGAAAGACCAGCTCGATCTACTGTCTCTATTATTTTATGACAGATCAGCTAGATCTACTGTCTCTATCATATTATGACAGACCAGCTAGATCTACTGTCTCTATTATAATATGACAGACGAGCTAGATCTACTGTCTCTATTATAATATGACAGACAAGCTAGATATACTGTCTCATATTATGACAGAACAGCTAGATCTACTGTCTCTATTATTCTATGACAGACCAGGTAGATCTACTGTCTCTATTCTATTATGACAGACCAGCTAGATGTACTGTCTCTATTATAATTATGACAGACCAGCTAGATATACTGTCTCTATTATATTATGACAGACCAGCTAGATCTACTGTCTCTATTATTCTATGACAGACCAGGTAGATCTACTGTCTCTATTATATTATGACAGACCAGGTAGATCTATTGTCTCTATTATAATATGAAAGACCAGCTAGATCTACTGTCTCATATATATGACAGAACAGCTAGATCTACTGTGTCTATTCTATTATGACAGACCAGCTAGATCTACTGTCTCTATTATATTATGACAGACCAGCTAGATCTACTGTCTCTATTATAATTTGACAGACCAGCTAGATATACTGTCTCTATTATATTATGACAGACAAGCTAGATCTACTGTCTCTATTATAATATGACAGACCAGATAGATCTACTGTCTCTATTATTCTATGACAGACCAGGTAGATCTACTGTCTCTATTATATTATGACAGACCAGGTAGATCTACTGTCTCTATTATAATATGAAAGACCAGCTAGATCTACTGTCTCATATTATGACAGAACAGCTAGATCTACTGTCTCTATTCTATTATGACAGACCAGCTAGATCTACTGTCTCTATTATAATATGAAAGACCAGCTAGATCTACTGTCTCATATTATGACAGAACAGCTAGATCTACTGTCTCTATTCTATTATGACAGACCAGCTAGATCTACTGTCTCTATTATATTATGACAGACCAGGTAGATCTACTGTTTCTATTATAACATGAAAGAACAGCTCAATCTACTGTCTCTATTATTTTATGACAGATCAGCTAGATCTACTGTCTCTATCATATTATGACAGACCAGCTCGATCTATTGTCTCTATTATTTTATGACAGACCAGCGAGATCAACTGTCTGTATTATAATATGACAGACCAGCTAGATCTACTGTCTCTATTATTTTATGACAGATCAGCTAGATCTACTGTCTCTATCATATTATGACAGACCAGCTCGATCTACTGTCTCTATTATATTATGACAGACCATCTATATCTACTGTCTCCATTATAATGTGACAGACCAGCTAGATATACTGTCTCTATTATATTATGACAGACAAGCTAGATCTACTGTCTCTATTATAATATGACAGACCAGCTAGATCTACTGTCTCTATTATTCTATGACAGACCAGGTAGATCTACTGTATATATTATATTATGACAGACCAGCTAGATCTACTGTTTCTATTATAACATGAAAGACCAGCTCGATCTACTGTCTCTATTATTTTATGACAGACCAGCTAGATATACTGTCTCATATTATGACAGACCAGCTCGATCTACTGTCTCTATTATTTTATGACGGACCAGGTAGATCTACTGTCTCTGCTATATTATGACAGACCAGCTAGATCTACTGTCTCCATTATAATATGACAGACCAGCTAGATCTACTGTTTCTATTATAACATGAAAGACCAGCTCGATCTACTGTCTCTATTATTTTATGACAGATCAGCTAGATCTACTGTCTCTATCATATTATGACAGACCAGCTAGATATACTGTCTCTATTATATTATGACAGACCAGCGACATCTACTGTCTCTATTATAATATGACAGACCAGCTAGATCTACAGTCTCTATTATATTATGACAGACCAGCTAGATCTACTGTCTCTATTATTCTATGACAGACCAGGTAGATCTACTGTCTCTATTATTTTATGACAGACCAGCTAGATCTACTGTCTCTATTATAATGTGACAGACCAGCTAGATCTACTGTCTCTATTATAATATCACAGACAAGCTAGATATACTGTCTCATATTATGACAGAACAGCTAGATCTACTGTCTCTATTATATTATGACAGACCAGGTAGATCTACTGTTTCTATTATAACATGAAAGAACAGCTCGATCTACTGTCTCTATTATTTTATGACAGATCAGCTAGATCTACTGTCTCTATCATAATTTGACAGACCAGCTAGATATACCGTCTCTATTATATTATGACAGACCAGCTAGATCTACTGTTTCTATTATAACATGAAAGACCAGCTACATCTACTGTCTCTATTATATTATGACAGACCAGCTAGATCTACTGTCTCTATTATATTACGACAGACCAGGTAGATCTACCGTCTCTATAATAATATGACAGACCAGCTAGATTTACTGTCTCTATAATAATATGACAGGCCAGCTAGATCTATTGTCTCTATTATAATATGACAGACCAGCTAGATCTACTGTCTCTATTATATTATGAAAGACCATCTAGATATACTGTATCTATTATAATATGACAGACCAGCTAGATTGACTGTCTCTATAATAATATGACAGACCAGCCAGATATGCTGTCTCTATTATATTATGACAGGCCAGCTTGATATGCTGTCTCTATTATAATATGACAGACCAGCTAGATCTATTGTCGCTATTATAATATGACAGACCAGCTAGATATGCTGTCTCTATTACATTATGACAGACCAGCTAGATCTACTGTCTCTATAATAATATGACAGACCAGCTAGATCTATTGTCTCTATTATAATATGACAGACCAGCTAGATCTACTGTCTCTATTATAATATGACAGACCAGCTAGATCTACTGTCTCTATTATATTATGACAGACCATCTAGATATACTGTATCTATTATAATATGACAGACCAGCTAGATCGACTGTCTCTATAATAATATGACAGACCAGCTAGATATCCTGTCTCTATTATAATATGACAGACCAGCTACATCTACTGTCTCTATTATAATGTGACCGACCAGCTAGATCTACTGTCTCTATTATAATATGACAGACCAGCTACATCTACTGTCTCTATTATATTATGACAGACCAGCTAGATCTACTGTCTCTATTATATTACGACAGACCAGGTAGATCTACCGTCTCTATAATAACATGACAGACCAGCTAGATTTACTGTATCTATTATAATATGACAGACGAGCTAGATCTACTGTCTCTATAATAATATGACAGGCCAGCTAGATCTATTGTCTGTATTATAATAATATATAATAATAATATATGCCATTTAGCAGACGCTTTTATCCAAAGCGACTTACAGTCATGTGTGCATACATTCTACGGTGTGGTCCCGGGAATCGAACCCACTACCCTGGCGTTACAGACCATGCTCTACCAACTGAGCTATATAATATGACAGACCAGCTAGATCTACTGTCTCTATTATATTATGACAGACCATCTAGATATACTGTATCTATTATAATATGACAGACCAACTAGATCGACTGTCTCTATATAATATGACAGACCAGCTAGATATGCTGTCTCTATTATATTATGACAGGCCAGCTTGATATGCTGTCTCTATTATAATATGCCAGACCAGCGAGATCTATTGTCTCTATTATAATATGACAGACCAGCTAGATCTACTCTCTCTATTATATTATGACAGACCATCTAGATATACTGTATCTATTATAATATGACAGACCAGCTAGATCGACTGTCTCTATAATAATATGACAGACCAGCTAGATATGCTGTCTCTATTATATTATGACAGGCCAGCTAGATATGCTGTCTCTATTATAATATGACAGACCAGCTAGATCTATTGTCGCTATTATAATATGACAGACCAGCTAGATCTACTGTCTCTATTATTATTTGACAGACCAGCTAGATCTAGTCTCTATTGTATATTATGACAGACCAGGTAGATTTACTGTATCTATTATAATATGACAGACCAGCTAGATCTACTGTCTCTATAATAATATGACAGACCAGCTAGATATGCTGTCTCTATTACATTATGACAGACCAGCTAGATCTACTGTCTCTATTGTATTATGACAGACCAGCTAGATCTACTGTCCCTATAATAATATGACAGACCAGCTAGATCTACTGTCTCTATTATATTGTAATATGACAGACCAGCTAGATCTACTGTCTCTATTGTATTATGACAGACCAGCTAGATCTACTGTCTCTATTATAATATGACAGACCAGCTAGATCTACTGTCTCTATTATATTATGACAGACCATCTAGATATACTGTATCTATTATAATATGACAAAACCAGCTACATCTACTGTCTCTATTATATTATGACAGACCAGCTAGATCACCGTCTCTATAATAATATGACAGACCAGCTAGATTTACTGTATCTATTATAATATGACAGACCAGCTAGATATACTGTCTCTATAATAATATGACAGACCAGCTAGATCTACTGTCTCTATAATAATATGACAGACCAGCTAGATATGCTGTCTCTATTACATTATGACAGACCAGCTAGATATACTGTCTCTATTGTATTATGACAGACCAGCTAGATCTACTGTCCCTATAATAATATGACAGACCAGCTAGATCTGCTGTCTCTATTATATTGTAATATGACAGACCAGCTAGATCTACTGTCTCTATTGTATTATGACATACCAGCTAGATCTACTGTCTCTATTATAATATGACAGACCAGCTAGATCTACTGTCTCTATTATATTATGACAGACCATCTAGATATACTGTATCTATTATAATATGACAAACCAGCTACATCTACTGTCTCTATTATATTATGACAGACCAGCTAGATCTACTGTCTCTATAATATTATGACAGACCAGCTAGATTTACTGTATCTATTATAATATGACAGACCAGCTAGATCTACTGTCTCTATAATAATATGACAGACCAGCTAGATCTATTGTCTCTATTATAATATGACAGACCAGCTAGATCGACTGTCTCTATAATAATATGACAGACCAGCTAGATATGCTGTCTCTATTATAATATGACAGACCAGCTAGATATGCTGTCTCTATTACATTATGACAGACCAGCTAGATCTACTGTCTCTATAATAATATGACAGACCAGCTAGATCTATTGTCTCTATTATAATATGTCAGACCAGCTAGATCTATTGTCTCTATTATAATATGACAGACCAGCTAGATATGCTGTCTCTATTATATTATGACAGACCAGCTAGATCTACTGTCTCTATAATAATATGACAGACCAGCTAGATCTATTGTCTCTATTATAATATGACAGACCAGCTAGATCTACTGTCTCTATTATATTATGACAGACCATCTAGATATACTGTATCTATTATAATATGACAGACCAGCTAGATCGACTGTCTCTATAATAATATGACAGACCAGCTAGATATGCTGTCTCTATTATATTATGACAGGCCAGCTTGATATGCTGTCTCTATTATAATATGACAGACCAGCTAGATCTATTGTCGCTATTGTAATATGACAGACCAGCTAGATATGCTGTCTCTATTACATTATGACAGACCAGCTAGATCTACTGTCTCTATAATAATATGACAGACCAGCTAGATATGCTGTCTCTATTACATTATGACAGACCAGCTAGATCTACTGTCTCTATAATAATATGACAGACCCGCTAGATATATTGTCTCTATTATAATATGACAGACCAGCTAGATCTACTGTCTCTATTATATTATGACAGACCATCTAGATATACTGTATCTATTATAATATGACAGACCAGCTAGATCGACTGTCTCTATAATAATATGACAGACCAGCTAGATATGCTGTCTCTGTTATATTATGACAGGCCAGCTAGATATGCTGTCTCTATTATAATATGACAGACCAGCTAGATCTATTGTCGCTATTATAATATGACAGACCAGCTAGATATGCTGTCTCTATTACATTATGACAGACCAGCTAGATCTACTGTCTCTATAATAATATGACAGACCAGCTAGATTTACTGTATCTATTATAATATGACAGACCAGCTAGATCTACTGTCTCTATAATAATATGACAGACCAGCTAGATCTATTGTCTCTTATATTATGACAGACCATCTAGATATACTGTATCTATTATAATATGACAGACCAGCTAGATCGACTGTCTCTATAATAATATGACAGACCAGCTAGATATGCTGTCTCTATTATAATATGACAGACCAGCTAGATATGCTGTCTCTATTATATTATGACAGGCCAGCTAGATCTACTGTCTCTATTGTATTATGACAGACCAGCTAGATCTACTGTCTCTATTATATTACGACAGACCAGGTAGATCTACCGTCTCTATAATAATATGACAGACCATCTAGATATACTGTCTCTATTATAATATGACAGACCAGCTAGATCGACTGTCTCTATAATAATATGACAGACCAGCTAGATATGCTGTCTCTGTTATATTATGACAGGCCAGCTTGATATGCTGTCTCTATTATAATATGACAGACCAGCTAGATCTATTGTCGCTATTATAATATGACAGACCAGCTAGATCTATTGTCGCTATTATAATATGACAGACCAGCTAGATATGCTGTCTCTATTACATTATGACAGACCAGCTAGATCTACTGTCTCTATAATAATATGACAGACCAGCTAGATATGCTGTCTCTATTACATTATGACAGACCAGCTAGATCTACTGTCTCTATAATAATATGACAGACCAGCTAGATCTATTGTCTCTATTATAATATGACAGACCAGCTAGATCTACTGTCTCTATTATATTATGACAGACCATCTAGATATACTGTATCTATTATAATATGACAGACCAGCTAGATCGACTGTCTCTATAATAATATGACAGACCAGCTAGATATGCTGTCTCTATTATATTATGACAGGCCAGCTTGATATGCTGTCTCTATTATAATATGACAGACCAGCTAGATCTATTGTCGCTATTATAATATGACAGACCAGCTAGATATGCTGTCTCTATTACATTATGACAGACCAGCTAGATCTACTGTCTCTATAATAATATGACAGACCAGCTAGATCTATTGTCTCTATTATAATATGACAGACCAGCTAGATCTACTCTCTATTATATTATGACAGACCATCTAGATATACTGTATCTATTATAATATGACAGACCAGCTAGATCGACTGTCTCTATAATAATATGACAGACCAGCTAGATATGCTGTCTCTATTATATTATGACAGGCCAGCTAGATATGCTGTCTCTATTATAATATGACAGACCAGCTAGATCTATTGTCGCTATTATAATATGACAGACCAGCTAGATCTACTGTCTCTATTATTATTTGACAGACCAGCTAGATCTACTGTCTCTATTGTATTACCACAGACCAGGTAGATCTACCGTCTCTATAATAATATGACAGACCAGCTAGATTTACTGTATCTATTATAATATGACAGACCAGCTAGATCTACTGTCTCTATAATAATATGACAGACCAGCTAGATATGCTGTCTATATTACATTATGACAGACCAGCTAGATCTACTGTCTCTATTGTATTATGACAGACCAGCTAGAGCTACTGTCCCTATAATAATATGACAGACCAGCTAGATCTACTGTCTCTATTATATTATATTATTACAGACCAGCAAGATCTACTGCCTCTATTGTATTATGAGAGACCAGCTAAATCTACTGTCTCTATTGTATTATGAGAGACCAGCTAGATCTACTTTCTCTATTATATTATGAAACACCAGGTAGATCTAATGTCGCTATTATATTATGACAGACCAGCTCCAGCTAGATCTACTGTCTCTATTATAATATGACAGAACCAGCTAGATCTACTGTCTCTATGTCTCTATTATAATATGACAGACCAGCTAGATCGACTGTCTCTATAATAATATGACAGACCAGCTAGATATGCTGTCTATATTATATTATGACAGGCCAGCTTGATATGCTGTCTCTATTATAATATGACAGACCAGCTAGATCTATTGTCTCTATTATAATATGACAGACCAGCTAGATATGCTGTCTCTATTACATTATGACAGACCAGCTAGATCTACTGTCTCTATAATAATATGACAGACCAGCTAGATCTATTGTCTCTATTATAATATGACAGACCAGCTAGATCTACTGTCTCTATTATATTATGACAGACCATCTAGATATACTGTATCTATTATAATATGACAGACCAGCTATATCGACTGTCTCTATAATAATATGACAGACCAGCTAGATATGCTGTCTCTATTATATTATGACAGGCCAGCTAGATATGATGTCTCTATAATAATATGACAGACCAGCTAGATCTATTGTCTCTATTATAATATGACAGACCAGCTAGATCTACTGTCTCTATTATATTATGACAGACCATCTAGATATACTGTATCTATTATAATATGACAGACCAGCTAGATCGACTGTCTCTATAATAATATGACAGACCAGCTAGATATGCTGTCTCTATTATATTATGACAGGCCAGCTTGATATGCTGTCTCTATTATAATATGACAGACCAGCTAGATCTATTGTCTCTATTATAATATGACAGACCAGCTAGATATGCTGTCTCTATTACATTATGACAGACCAGCTAGATCTACTGTCTCTATAATAATATGACAGACCAGCTAGATCTATTGTCTCTATTATAATATGACAGACCAGCTAGATCTACTGTCTCTATTATATTATGACAGACCATCTAGATATACTGTATCTATTATAATATGACAGACCAGCTAGATCGACTGTCTCTATAATAATATTACAGACCAGCTAGATATGCTGTCTCTATTATATTATGACAGGCCAGCTTGATAAGCTGTCTCTATTATAATATTACAGACCAGCTAGATCTATTGTCGCTATTATAATATGACAGACCAGCTAGATATGCTGTCTCTATTACATTATGACAGACCAGCTAGATCTACTGTCTCTATAATAATATGACAGACCAGCTAGATATGCTGTCTCTATTACATTATGACAGACCAGCTAGATCTACTGTCTCTATAATAATATGACAGACCAGCTAGATCTATTGTCTCTATTATAATATGACAGACCAGCTAGATCTACTGTCTCTATTATATTATGACAGACCATCTAGATATACTGTATCTATTATAATATGACAGACCAGCTAGATCGACTGTCTCTATAATAATATGACAGACCAGCTAGATATGCTGTCTCTATTATATTATGACAGGCCAGCTTGATATGCTGTCTCTATTATAATATGACAGACCAGCTAGATCTATTGTCGCTATTATAATATGACAGACCAGCTAGATATGCTGTCTCTATTACATTATGACAGACCAGCTAGATCTACTGTCTCTATAATAATATGACAGACCAGCTAGATCTATTGTCTCTATTATAATATGACAGACCAGCTAGATCTACTGTCTCTATTATATTATGACAGACCATCTAGATATACTGTATCTATTATAATATGACAGACCAGCTAGATCGACTGTCTCTATAATAATATTACAGACCAGCTAGATATGCTGTCTCTATTATATTATGACAGGCCAGCTTGATATGCTGTCTCTATTATAATATGACAGACCAGCTAGATCAATTATCGCTATTATAATATGACAGACCAGCTAGATATGCTGTCTCTATTACATTATGACAGACCAGCTAGATCTACTGTCTCTATAATAATATGACAGACCAGCTAGATCTATTGTCTCTATTATAATATGACAGACCAGCTAGATCTACTGTCTCTATTATATTATGACAGACCATCTAGATATACTGTATCTATTATAATATGACAGACCAGCTAGATCGACTGTCTCTATAATAATATTACAGACCAGCTAGATATGCTGTCTCTATTATATTATGACAGGCCAGCTTGATATGCTGTCTCTATTATAATATGACAGACCAGCTAGATCAATTGTCGCTATTATAATATGACAGACCAGCTAGATATGCTGTCTCTATTACATTATGACAGACCAGCTAGATCTACTGTCTCTATAATAATATGACAGACCAGCTAGATCTATTGTCTCTATTATAATATGACAGACCAGCTAGATCTACTGTCTCTATTATATTATGACAGACCATCTAGATATACTGTCTCTATTATAATATGACAGACCAGCTAGATCGACTGTCTCTATAATAATATTACAGACCAGCTAGATATGCTGTCTCTATTATATTATGACAGGCCAGCTTGATATGCTGTCTCTATTATAATATGACAGACCAGCTAGATCAATTATCGCTATTATAATATGACAGACCAGCTAGATATGCTGTCTCTATTACATTATGACAGACCAGCTAGATCTACTGTCTCTATAATAATATGACAGACCAGCTAGATCTATTGTCTCTATTATAATATGACAGACCAGCTAGATCTACTGTCTCTATTATATTATGACAGACCATCTAGATATACTGTATCTATTATAATATGACAGACCAGCTAGATTGACTGTCTCTATAATAATATTACAGACCAGCTAGATATGCTGTCTCTATTATATTATGACAGGCCAGCTTGATATGCTGTCTCTATTATAATATGACAGACCAGCTAGATCAATTGTCGCTATTATAATATGACAGACCAGCTAGATATGCTGTCTCTATTACATTATGACAGACCAGCTAGATCTACTGTCTCTATAATAATATGACAGACCAGCTAGATCTATTGTCTCTATTATAATATGACAGACCAGCTAGATCTACTGTCTCTATTATATTATGACAGACCATCTAGATATACTGTATCTATTATAATATGACAGACCAGCTAGATCGACTGTCTCTATAATAATATGACAGACCAGCTAGATATGCTGTCTCTATTATATTATGACAGGCCAGCTTGATATGCTGTCTCTATTATAATATGACAGACCAGCTAGATCTATTGTCGCTATTATAATATGACAGACCAGCTAGATATGCTGTCTCTATTACATTATGACAGACCAGCTAGATCTACTGTCTCTATAATAATATGACAGACCAGCTAGATCTATTGTCTCTATTATAATATGACAGACCAGCTAGATCTACTGTCTCTATTATATTATGACAGACCATCTAGATATACTGTATCTATTATAATATGACAGACCAGCTATATCGACTGTCTCTATAATAATATGACAGACCAGCTAGATATGCTGTCTCTATTATATTATGACAGGCCAGCTAGATATGATGTCTCTATTATAATATGACAGACCAGCTAGATCTATTGTCGCTATTATAATATGACAGACCAGCTAGATCTACTGTCTCTATTATTATTTGACAGACCAGCTAGATCTACTGTCTCTATTGTATTACGACAGACCAGGTAGATCTACCGTCTCTATAATAATATGACAGACCAGCTAGATCTACTGTATCTATTATAATATGACAGACCAGCAAGATCTACTGTCTCTATAATAATATGACAGACCAGCTAGATATGCTGTCTCTATTACATTATGACAGACCATCTAGATATACTGTATCTATTATAATATGACAGACCAGCTAGATCGACTGTCTCTATAATAATATGACAGACCAGCTAGATATGCTGTCTCTATTATATTATGACAGGCCAGCTTGATATGCTGTCTCTATTATAATATGACAGACCAGCTAGATCGACTGTCTCTATAATAATATGACAGACCAGCTAGATCTACTTTCTCTATTATATTTGACAGACCAGCTAGATCTACTGTCTCTATTGTATTATGACAGACCAGGTAGATCTACTGTCTCTATAATAATATGACAGACCAGCTAGATTTACTGTATCTATTATAATATGACAGACCAGCAAGATCTACTGTCTCTATAATAATATGACAGACCAGCTAGATATGCTGTCTCTATTACATTATGACAGACCATCTAGATATACTGTCTCTATTATAATATGACAGACCAGCTAGATTACTGTCTCTATAATAATATGACAGACCAGCTAGATATGCTGTCTCTATTATATTATGACAGACCATCTAGATATACTGTATCTATTATAATATGACAGACCAGCTATATCGACTGTCTCTATAATAATATGACAGACCAGCTAGATATGCTGTCTCTATTATATTATGACAGGCCAGCTAGATATGATGTCTCTATTATAATATGACAGACCAGCTAGATCTATTGTCGCTATTATAATATGACAGACCAGCTAGATCTACTGTCTCTATTATTATTTGACAGACCAGCTAGATCTACTGTCTCTATTGTATTACGACAGACCAGGTAGATCTACCGTCTCTATAATAATATGACAGACCAGCTAGATTTACTGTCTCTATTATATTATGACAGACCATCTAGATATACTGTATCTATTATAATATGACAGACCAGCTAGATCGACTGTCTCTATAATAATATGACAGACCAGCTAGATATGCTGTCTCTATTATATTATGACAGGCCAGCTTGATATGCTGTCTCTATTATAATATGACAGACCAGCTAGATCTATTGTCGCTATTATAATATGACAGACCAGCTAGATATGCTGTCTCTATTATATTATGACAGACCAGCTAGATCTACTGTCTCTATAATAATATGACAGACCAGCTAGATCTATTGTCTCTATTATAATATGACAGACCAAATAGATCTACTGTCTCTATTATATTATGACAGACCATCTAGATATACTGTATCTATTATAATATGACAGACCAGCTAGATCTACTGTCTCTATAATAATATGACAGACCAGCTAGATATGCTGTCTCTATTATATTATGACAGGCCAGCTTGATAAGCTGTCTCTATTATAATATTACAGACCAGCTAGATCTATTGTCGCTATTATAATATGACAGACCAGCTAGATATGCTGTCTCTATTACATTATGACAGACCAGCTAGATCTACTGTCTCTATAATAATATGACAGACCAGCTAGATATGCTGTCTCTATTATATTATGACAGACCAGCTAGATCTACTGTCTCTATAATAATATGACAGACCAGCTAGATCTACTGTCTCTATTGTAATATGACAGACCAGCTAGATCTACTGTCTCTATTATATTATGACAGACCATCTAGATATACTGTATCTATTATAATATGACAGACCAGCTAGATCGACTGTCTCTATAATAATATGACAGACCAGCTAGATATGCTGTCTCTATTATATTATGACAGGCCAGCTAGATATGCTGTCTCTATTATAATATGACAGACCAGCTAGATCTATTGTCGCTATTATAATATGACAGACCAGCTAGATATGCTGTCTCTATTACATTATGACAGACCAGCTAGATCTACTGTCTCTATAATAATATGACAGACCAGCTAGATCTATTGTCTCTATTATAATATGACAGACCAGCTAGATCTACTGTCTCTATTATATTATGACAGACCATCTAGATATACTGTATCTATTATAATATGACAGACCAGCTAGATCGACTGTCTCTATAATAATATGACAGACCAGCTAGATATGCTGTCTCTATTATATTATGACAGGCCAGCTAGATATGCTGTCTCTATTATAATATGACAGACCAGCTAGATCTATTGTCGCTATTATAATATGACAGACCAGCTAGATCTACTGTCTCTATTATTATTTGACAGACCAGCTAGATCTACTGTCTCTATTGTATTACGACAGACCAGGTAGATCTACCGTCTCTATAATAATATGACAGACCAGCTAGATTTACTGTATCTATTATAATATGACAGACCAGCTAGATCTACTGTCTCTATAATAATATGACAGACCAGCTAGATATGCTGTCTCTATTACATTATGACAGACCAGCTAGATCTACACTGTCTCTATTGTATTATGACAGACCAGCTAGAGCTACTGTCCCTATAATAATATGACAGACCAGCTAGATCTACTGTCTCTATTATATTATATTATTACAGACCAGCAAGATCTACTGCCTCTATTGTATTATGAGAGACCAGCTAAATCTACTGTCTCTATTGTATTATGAGAGACCAGCTAGATCTACTTTCTCTATTATATTATGAAACACCAGGTAGATCTAATGTCTCTATTATATTATGACAGACCAGCTCCAGCTAGATCTACTGTCTCTATTATAATATGACAGAACCAGCTAGATCTACTGTCTCTATGTCTCCATTATAATATGACAGACCAGCTAGATCGACTGTCTCTATAATAATATGACAGACCAGCTAGATATGCTGTCTCTATTATATTATGACAGGCCAGCTTGATATGCTGTCTCTATTATAATATGACAGACCAGCTAGATCTATTGTCTCTATTATAATATGACAGACCAGCTAGATATGCTGTCTCTATTACATTATGACAGACCAGCTAGATCTACTGTCTCTATTATAATATGACAGACCAGCTAGATCTATTGTCTCTATTATAATATGACAGACCAGCTAGATCTACTGTCTCTATTATATTATGACAGACCATCTAGATATACTGTATCTATTATAATATGACAGACCAGCTAGATCGACTGTCTCTATAATAATATGACAGACCAGCTAGATATGCTGTCTCTATTATATTATGACAGGCCAGCTAGATATGCTGTCTCTATTATAATATGACAGACCAGCTAGATCGATTGTCGCTATTATAATATGACAGACCAGCTAGATCTACTGTCTCTATTATTATTATGACAGACCAGCTAGATCTACTGTCTCTATTGTATTATGACAGACCAGCTAGATCTACTGTCTCTATAATAATATGACAGACCAGCTAGATATGCTGTCTCTATTATATTATGACAGACCATCTAGCTATACTGTCTCTATTATAATATGACAGACCAGCTAGATCTACTGTCTCTATAATAATATGACAGACCAGCTAGATATGCTGTCTCTATTATATTATGACAGGCCAGCTTGATCTACTGTCTCTATTATAATATGACAGACCAGCTAGATCTATTGTCTCTATTATAATATGACAGACCAGCTAGATATGCTGTCTCTATTATATTATGACAGACCAGCTAGATACTGTCTCTATAATAATATGACAGACCAGCTAGATCTATTGTCTCTATTATAATATGACAGACCAGCTAGATCTACTGTCTCTATTATATTATGACAGACCATCTAGATATACTGTATCTATTATAATATGACAGACCAGCTAGATCTACTGTCTCTATAATAATATTACAGACCAGCTAGATATGCTGTCTCTATTATATTATGACAGGCCAGCTTGATAAGCTGTCTCTATTATAATATTACAGACCAGCTAGATCTATTGTCCCTATTATAATATGACAGACCAGCTAGATATGCTGTCTCTATTATATTATGACAGACCAGCTAGATCTACTGTCTCTATTATAATATGACAGACCAGCTAGATCTGTCTCTATTACATTATGACTCTACTGTCTCTATAATAATATGACAGACCAGCTAGATCGACTGTCTCTATTATAATATGACAGACCAGCTAGATCTACTGTCTCTATTATATTATGACAGACCATCTAGATATACTGTATCTATTATAATATGACAGACCAGCTAGATCTACTGTCTCTATAATAATATGACAGACCAGCTAGATATGCTGTCTCTATTATATTATGACAGGCCAGCTTGATATGCTGTCTCTATTATAATATGACAGACCAGCTAGATCTATTGTCGCTATTATAATATGACAGACCAGCTAATATGCTGTCTCTATTACATTATGACAGACCAGCTAGATCTACTGTCTCTATAATAATATGACAGACCAGCTAGATCTATTGTCTCTATTATAATATGACAGACCAGCTAGATCTACTGTCTCTATTATATTATGACAGACCATCTAGATATACTGTATCTATTATAATATGACAGACCAGCTATATCGACTGTCTCTATAATAATATGACAGACCAGCTAGATATGCTGTCTCTATTATATTATGACAGGCCAGCTAGATATGATGTCTCTATTATAATATGACAGACCAGCTAGATCTATTGTCGCTATTATAATATGACAGACCAGCTAGATCTACTGTCTCTATTATTATTTGACAGACCAGCTAGATCTACTGTCTCTATTGTATTACGACAGACCAGGTAGATCTACCGTCTCTATAATAATATGACAGACCAGCTAGATTTACTGTATCTATTATAATATGACAGACCAGCTAGATCTACTGTCTCTATAATAATATGACAGACCAGCTAGATATGCTGTCTCTATTACATTATGACAGACCAGCTAGATCTACTGTCTCTATTGTATTATGACAGACCAGCTAGAGCTACTGTCCCTATAATAATATGACAGACCAGCTAGATCTACTGTCTCTATTATATTATATTATTACAGACCAGCAAGATCTACTGCCTCTATTGTATTATGAGAGACCAGCTAAATCTACTGTCTCTATTGTATTATGAGAGACCAGCTAGATCTACTTTCTCTATTATATTATGAAACACCAGGTAGATCTAATGTCGCTATTATATTATGACAGACCAGCTCCAGCTAGATCTACTGTCTCTATTATAATATGACAGAACCAGCTAGATCTACTGTCTCTATGTCTCCATTATAATATGACAGACCAGCTAGATCGACTGTCTCTATAATAATATGACAGACCAGCTAGATATGCTGTCTCTATTATATTATGACGGCCAGCTTGATATGCTGTCTCT
>NW_026286361.1:0-12831 GCF_023373465.1 Oncorhynchus keta | reverse complement strand
GTCACTCTGACAGAGATCCAGAGTTCCTCTGTGGAGATGGGAGAACCTTCCAGAAGGACAACCATCTCTGCAGCACTCCACCAATCAGGCCTTTATGGTAAAGTGACCAGACGGAAGCCACTCCTCAGTAAAAGGCACATGACAACCCACTTGGAGTTTGCCAAAAGGAACCTAAAGGACTCTCATACAATGAGAAACAATATTATTTGGCTTGATCAAACCAACATTGAAATATTTGGCTAGAATGCCAAGCGTCACGTCTGGAAGAAACCTGACACCATCCCTACGGTGAAGCATGGTGGTGGCAATATCATGTTGTGTGGATGTATTTCATTGGCAGAGACTGAGAGACTAGTCAGGATCTAAGGAAAGATGAACGGAGAAAAAGTACAGAGAGATCCTTGATGAAAACCTGCTCCAGAGTGCTCAGGACCTCAGACTGGGGCGAAGGTTCACCTTCCAACAGGACAACGAACCTAAGCACACGTCCAAGACAACACAGGAGGGCTTCGGGACAAGTCTCTGAATGTCCTTGAATGACCCAGCCAAAGCCCGGACATAAACCCGATTGAACATCTCTGGAGAGACTTGAAAATAGCTGTGCAGCAACGCTCCCCATCCAACCTGACAGAGCTTGAGATGATCTACAAAGAAGAATGGGAGAAACCCCCGAAATACAGTTGTGCCAAGCTTGTAGCGTTATACCCAAGAAGACTAGAGACTGTAATCACTGGTCAAAGCTGCTTCAACAAAGTACTGAGTAAAGGGTCTGAATACTTATGCAAATGTAAAATTTCACTAGATTGATGAGGGATTTTTATTTTAATAAGGCTGTAACAAAATTCAACTGGTCTGAATACTTTCTGAATGCTATTGCTATTAAAATTGTGTATACTAAAAGTTTATGCTAAAATTGATTTTTAAAAAACTAAATTGGAGTCTTACATGCAGACGTCCCGCGAGCGGGTGCGGGTGTCGCAAAATACATTTAGAAATCCATGTTATCAATTATTGCAATCCATCATTGCACCCACACTGCTCGCGCTCGCCAACGAGCGTCTGTGATGCCAAGGGCTAAAATAGAAGTCTTTCCTATTTCTGACGCAGATCACGCTGAAAGTCCTGCCTCTCCCATCTCCTCATTGGTTTATAGAAGAAGAAAGACGATCTTTGTTGCCGGTTGTCATGGTAATACTATGAAAGTTTAGATGCGATCACCATATAAGTTCAAAGATGAAAAAGCCTGAAAGGAGGAGAGATGACTAGAAACTATCCGGTTGGCCGTTTTATTTGTGGATTAATTGTCGGGGGAGAGGACCTTGTGCATTTCAGGTAAAATAACAACTCAATGTTTATATCCCAGGACAAATTACCTAGCAACAGCAAGCTAGCTAAATACGACAAATTAGCTAACAACAGCAAGCTAGCTAAATACGACAAATTAGCTAGCAACAGCAAGCTAGCTAAATACGACAAATTAGCTAGCAAGTGCAAATTAACTAGCTATATTGCCATACATGTTTAATGCTTTTCGACCTGTCCCCAAATTAATGTAATTGGTTCAGAGTTTGTTTTGATATTTTAACCTGCGTGTCGTGATCGTGTTTGGTGTGGGGGGACAAAATAGATTTATGCACGACAGCGCATGATGGAGCATGCGGGCAGCCGGTTTGGGTTCCGTGTTAGTTTGAAAGACATGGCAAGTCAGTTAACTTTTTCAGAAACAAACTTTCTACTGTATATTCAGAGAAAATATTCTCAAATAGTGTAAGGGAAGTTTGAGTTATAATATCTGTATGTAATATTGTAATTTTTTGTAAATATATATTTCTAATTGTATTTTTACGCTGATATCAAGGTCTCTTTTACAGATGAGCCCTGAAATTACAAACATATAAAAATCAGTACACTACAAAAAGCAAAACAGGGATACAAAACAGTTATAGAAAACAAACACATTCTTCACAGCCAATGAGTGGTTGGCTAACCTACTCTGTGAGGTCCAGATTCAGATTCAATGTTTTCTGTTCATCTCAGATTATAATCCTAATCTTAGTTATCTTAATCTTATAATAGGCATCACACATCACATGGAAAATAATGGAATACGGTGTGTTGACAAAAACCCTGAAAAAATATCAGGAAAGTCTCCCCATCAAATGTTACCTCATTCAGTTCTCAGTTTACTTTTAAACTCCGTTGAGAAGTATTCCCTATACCACACCAAGTGGATTTACTGTCCCCTGTAGATGGCTCAGTGTTTACTTAACTCCAATGAGATAACCAGGGCGACGGAAGGCTGGCTGCGTTATGGTAACGAGCACTCAAGTCGCGTTCATGTTTACATTGATCTGCTCGGGGATGTCAAAGTCAACGATCACCCATTAATCTGAGGAATACTGTGGCAGTGACAGAAAAGAGGGGAAGAGACATCAGAGGGAGGGAGTGAGGGAGTGAGGGAGTGAGGGAGGGACGGAGGGAGGGAGGGAGGGAGGGAGGGAGGGAGGGAGGGAGGGAGGGTCTTGGTCAGGGAAGTGACCAAGAACCTGATAGTCACTCTGACAGAGATCAAGAGTTCCTCTGTGGAGATGGGAGAACCTTCCAGAAGGACAACCATCTCTGCAGCACTCCACCAATCAGGCCTTTATGGTAAAGTGACCAGACGGAAGCCACTCCTCAGTAAAAGGCACATGACAACCCACTTGGAGTTTGCCAAAAGGAACCTAAAGGACTCTCATACAATGAGAAACAATATTATTTGGCTTGATCAAACCAACATTGAAATATTTGGCTAGAATGCCAAGCGTCACGTCTGGAAGAAACCTGACACCATCCCTACAGTGAAGCATGGTGGTGGCAATATCATGTTGTGTGGATGTATTTCAGTGGCAGAGACTGAGAGACTAGTCAGGATCTAAGGAGAGATGAACGGAGAAAAGTACAGAGAGATCCTTGATGAAAACCTGCTCCAGAGCGCTCAGGACCTCAGACTGGGGCGAAGGTTCACCTTCCAACAGCACAACGAACCTAAGCACACGTCCAAGACAACACAGGAGGGGCTTCGGGACAAGTCTCTGAATGTCCTTGAATGGCCCAGCCAGAGCCCGGACATAAACCCGATTGAACATCTCTGGAGAGACTTGAAAATAGCTGTGCAGCAACGCTCCCCATCCAACCTGACAGAGCTTGAGATGATCTACAAAGAAGAATGAGAGAAACTCTCCAAATACAGTTGTGCCAAGCTTGTAGCGTTATACCCAAGAAGACTAGAGACTGTAATCACTGGTCAAAGCTGCTTCAACAAAGTACTGAGTAAAGGGTCTGAATACTTATGCAAATGTAACATTTCACTAGATTGATGAGGGATTTTTATTTTAATAAGGCTGTAACAAAATTCAACTGGTCTGAATACTTTCTGAATGCTATTGCTATTAAAATTGTGTATACTAAAAGTTTATGCTAAAAATTGATTTTTTTTAAACTAAATTGAAGTCTTACATGCAGACGTCCCGCGAGCGGGTGCGGGTGTCGCAAAATACATTTAGAAATCCATGTTATCAATTATTGCAATCCATCATTGCACCCACACTGCTCGCGCTCGCCAACGAGCGTCTGTGATGCCAAGGGCTAAAATAGAAGTCATTCCTATTTCTGACGCAGATCACGCTGAAAGTCCTGCCTCTCCCATCTCCTCATTGGTTTATAGAAGAAGAAAGACGATCTTTGTTGCGGTTGTCATGGTAATACTATGAAAGTTTAGATGCGATCACCATATAAGTTCAAAGATGAAAAAGCCTGAAAGGAGGAGAGATGACTAGAAACTATTCGGTTGGCCGTTTTATTTGTGGATTAATTGTCGGGGGAGAGGACCTTGTGCATTTCAGGTAAAATAACAACTCAATGTTAATATCCCAGGACAAATTAGCTAGCAACAGCAAGCTAGCTAAATAGGGCAAATTAGATAGCAAGTGCAAGCTAGCTAAGTAGGACAAATTAGATAGCAAGTGCAAGCTAGCTAAGTAGGACAAATTAGATAGCAAGTGCAAGCTAGCTAAGTAGGACAAATTAGATAGCAAGTGCAAGCTAGCTAAGTAGGACAAATTAGATAGCAAGTGCAAGCTAGCTAAGTAGGACAAATTAGATAGCAAGTGCAAGCTAGCTAAGTAGGACAAATTAGATAGCAAGTGCAAGCTAACTAGCTATATTGCCATACATGTTTAATGCTTTTCGATCTGTCCCCAAATTAATGTAATTGGTTCAGAGTTTGTTTTGATATTTTAACCTGCGTGTCGTGATCGTGTGTGGTGTGGGGGGACAAAATAGATTTATGCACGACAGCGCATGATGGAGCATGCGGGCAGCCGGTTTGGGTTCCGTGTTAGTTTGAAAGACATGGCAAGTCAGTTAACTTTTTCAGAAACAAACTTTCTACTGTATATTCAGAGAAAATATTCTCAAATAGTGTAAGGGAAGTTTGAGTTATAATATCTGTATGTAATATTGTAATTTTTTGTAAATATATATTTCTAATTGTATTTTTACGCTGATATCAAGGTCTCTTTTACAGATGAGCCCTGAAATTACAAACATATAAAAATCAGTACACTACAAAAAGCAAAACAGGGATACAAAACAGTTATAGAAAACAAACACATTCTTCACAGCCAATGAGTGGTTGGCTAACCTACTCTGTGAGGTCCAGATTCAGATTCAATGTTTTCTCTGTTCATCTCAGATTATAATCCTAATCTTAGTTATCTTAATCTTATAATAGGCATCACACATCACATGGAAAATAATGGAATACGGTGTGTTGACAAAAACCCTGAAAAAATATCAGGAAAGTCTCCCCATCAAATGTTACCTCATTCAGTTCTCAGTTTACTTTTAAACTCCGTTGAGAAGTATTCCCTATACCACACCAAGTGGATTTACTGTCCCCTGTAGATGGCTCAGTGTTTACTTAACTCCAATGAGATAACCAGGGCGACGGAAGGCTGGCTGCGTTATGGTAACGAGCACTCAAGTCGCGTTCATGTTTACATTGATCTGCTCGGGGATGTCAAAGTCAACGATCACCCATTAATCTGAGGAATACTGTGGCAGTGACAGAAAAGAGGGAAGAGACATCAGAGGGAGGGAGTGAGGGGAGTGAGGGAGGGAGGGAGGGAGGGAGGGAGGGAGGGAGGGAGGGGGAGGGAGGGAGGGAGGGAGGGAGGGAGGGAGGGAGGGAGGGGGAGGGAGAGGGAGAGGGAGGGAGGGAGGGAGGGAGGGAGGGAGGGCGTGTGAGAGAATGTGAGAGAGTGTGAGAGAGACAGACAGACAGACAGAGGGGCAGTTTGGCGTGGGGGGCAATGAAAAAGTGAAACCCCTTCAGTTGCTGCATCAAAGCAGTGTGCGCAGCAGTGATGGGTTTTGTAGGAATACATGTATCTCTGATTTCAATCATTTATGTTGGCATTCTCCACTGACACCCTGAGAGTAAGGTGAGGGAGAGGAGATGCTTCTAGTCTCTGTCGGATGCTAATTCACATAGGCCACACTCCAAAAGTGTGTGTGTGTGTGTGTGTGTGTGTGTGTGTGTGTGTGTGTGTGTGTGTGTGTGTGTGTGTGTGTGTGTGTGTGTGTGTGTGTGTGTGTGTGTGTGTGTGTGTGTGTGTGTGTGTGTGTGTGTGTGCAGATACCATGTGTAAATGACATGTACATATTTTCTTAAAGTTTTTTTGACAGTCACTCAGACATATGCAGACAGCTACAAGACAGTGTTGGGAAAGAGTAAAGGAGATGAAGTCGGGTACTCTAGGATTTCTGCTCGGCCATTCATTTTGAACACACACACACACACACACACACACACACACACACACACACACACACACACACACACACACACACACACACACACACACACACACACACACACACACACACACAACACAAATAAAATCAAATCAAATTTTATTTGTCACATACACATGGTTAGCAGATGTTAATGCGAGTGTAACGAAATGCTTGTGCTTCTAGTTCCGACAATGCAGTGATAACCAACAAGTAATCTAACTAACAATTCCAAAACTACTGTCTTATACACAGTGTGAGGGGATAAAGAATATGTACATAAGGATATATGAATGAGTGATGGTACAGGGCAGCATACAGTAGATGGTATCGAGTACAGTATATACATATGAGATGAGTATGTAGACAAAGTAAACAAAGTGGCATAGTTAAAGTGGCTAGTGATACATGTATTACATAAGGATGCAGTCGATGATATAGAGTACAGTATATACGTATGCATATGAGATGAATAATGTAGGGTAAGTAACATTATATAAGGTAGCATTGTTTAAAGTGGCTAGTGATATATTTACATCATTTCCCATCAATTCCCATTATTAAAGTGGCTGGAGTTGGGTCAGTGTCAATGACAGTGTGTTGGCAGCAGCCACTCAATGTTAGTGGTGGCTGTTTAACAGTCTGATGGCCTTCAGATAGAAGCTGTTTTTCAGTCTCTCTGTCCCAGCTTTGATGCACCTGTACTGACCTCGCCTTCTGGATGATAGCGGGGTTGAACAGGCAGTGGCTCGGGTGGTTGATGTCCTTGATGATTTTTATGGCCTTCCTGTAACATCGGGTGGTGTAGGTGTCCTGGAGGGCAGGTAGTTTGCCCCGGTGATGCGTTGTGCAGACCTCACTACCCTCTGGAGAGCCTTACGGTTGAGGGGCGGAGCAGTTGCCGTACCAGGCGGTGATACAGCCCACCAGGATGCTCTCGATTGTGCATCTGTAGAAGTTTGTGAGTGCTTTTTGGTGTCAAGCCGAATTTCTTCAGCCTCCTGAGGTTGAAGAGGCACTGCTGCGCCTTCTTCACGACGCTGTCAGTGTGAGTGGACCAATTCAGTTTGTCTGTGATGTTTATGCCGAGGAACTTAAAACTTTGCTACCCTCTCCACTACCCTCTCCACACACACACACACAGTATGGATTCCCTGTGTCGTCTATCCTCTTTTCTGTCCTCCATATGTTCTTTACTCCGACCCACCTGATAGAGTTCTGTACTCCGACCCACCTGATATAGTTCTTAACTCCGACCCACCTGATAGAGTTCTTTACTCCGACCCACCTGATAGAGTTCTGTACTCTGACCCACCTGATAGAGTTCTTTACTCCGACCCACCTGATAGAGTTCTTAACTCCGACCCACCTGATAGAGTTCTTTACTCCGACCCTCCTGATAGAGTTCTTAACTCCGACCCACCTGATAGAGTTCTTTACTCCGACCCACCTGATAGAGTTCTTTACTCCGACCCACCTGATAGAGTTCTTTACTCCGACCCACCTGATAGAGTTCTTAACTCCGACCCACCTGATAGAGTTCTTTACTCCGACCCACCTGATAGAGTTCTTTACTCCGACCCACCTGATAGAGTTTTTAACTCCGACCCACCTGATAGAGTTCTTTACTCCGACCCACCTGATAGAGTTCTTTACTCCGACCCACCTGATAGAGTTCTTTACTCCGACCCACCTGATAGAGTTCTTTACTCCGACCCACCTGATAGAGTTCTTTACTCCGACCCACCTGATAGAGTTCTGTACTCCGACCCACCTGATAGAGTTCTGTACTCCGACCCACCTGATAGAGTTCTTTACTCCGACCCACCTGATAGAGTTCTTTACTCCGACCCACCTGATAGAGTTCTTTACTCCGACCCACCTGATAGAGTTCTTTACTCCGACCCACCTGATAGAGTTCTTAACTCCGACCCACCTGATAGAGTTCTTAACTCCGACCCACCTGATAGAGTTCTTTACTCCGACCCACCTGATAGAGTTCTTAACTCCGACCCTCCTGATAGAGTTCTTTACTCCGACCCACCTGATAGAGTTCTTTACTCCGACCCACCTGATAGAGTTCTTTACTCCGACCCACCTGATAGAGTTCTTAACTCTGACCCACCTGATAGAGTTCTTTACTCCGACCCACCTGATAGAGTTCTTAACTCCGACCCACCTGATAGAGTTCTTTACTCCGACCCACCTGATAGAGTTCTTTACTCCGACCCACCTGATAGAGTTCTTTACTCCGACCCACCTGATAGAGTTCTTTACTCCGACCCACCTGATAGAGTTCTTTACTCCGACCCACCTGATAGAGTTCTTTACTCCGACCCACCTGATAGAGTTCTTTACTCCGACCCACCTGATAGAGTTCTTAACTCCGACCCACCTGATAGAGTTCTTTACTCCGACCCACCTGATAGAGTTCTTTACTCCGACCCACCTGATAGAGTTCTTTACTCCGACCCACCTGATAGAGTTCTTAACTCCTGACCCACCTGAGAGAGTTCTTTACTCCGACCCACCTGATAGAGTTCTTAACTCTGACCCACCTGATAGAGTTCTTTACTCCGACCCACCTGATAGAGTTCTTTACTCCGACCCACCTGATAGAGTTCTTAACTCTGACCCACCTGATAGAGTTCTTAACTCTGACCCACCTGATAGAGTTCTTAACTCTGACCCACCTGATAGAGTTCTTTACTCCGACCCTCCTGATAGAGTTCTTTACTCCGACCCACCTGATAGAGTTCTTTACTCCGACCCACCTGATAGAGTTCTTTACTCCGACCCACCTGATAGAGTTCTTTACTCCGACCCACCTGATAGAGTTCTTTACTCCGACCCACCTGATAGAGTTCTTTACTCCGACCCACCTGATAGAGTTCTTTACTCCGACCCACCTGATAGAGTTCTTTACTCCGACCCACCTGATAGAGTTCTTAACTCCGACCCACCTGATAGAGTTCTTTACTCCGACCCACCTGATAGAGTTCTTTACTCCGACCCACCTGATAGAGTTCTTTACTCCGACCCACCTGATAGAGTTCTTTACTCCGACCCACCTGATAGAGTTCTTAACTCTGACCCACCTGATTGAGTTCTTTACTCCGACCCACCTGATAGAGTTCTTTACTCCGACCCACCTGATAGAGTTCTTAACTCTGACCCACCTGATAGAGTTCTTTACTCCGACCCTCCTGATAGAGTTCTTAACTCCACCCACCTGATAGAGTTCTTAACTCCGACCCACCTGATAGAGTTCTTTACTCCGACCCACCTGATAGAGTTCTTAACTCCGACCCACCTGACAGAGTTCTTAACTCCGACCCACGTGTTATAGTGAGCGGTTTGTTAGAACAGGCATCAAATAACCACAGTGCTACATTATCTGACTATTAGAGTCATTTACATTACATTTAAGTCATTTAGCAGACGCTCTTATCCAGAGCGACTTACAAATTGGTGCATTCACCTTATGACATCCAGTGGAACAGCCACTTTACAATAGTGCATCTACATCTTTTAAGGGGGGGGGGTGAGAAGGATTACTTTATCCTATCCTAGGTATTCAGCTGAGACAGTGGAGATGGACTCTGAACAGCACAGAGACAAACACACACTGTACTTTTTTTTTTTTTTTTAAGTACTTTCAAGATACAAAATATAACCACATAACATCAGTCTTTGCACCTCTTACTGAGAAAATCAAACAGATTGTGAAAGTCATTCCAAGGAAGCCTGACATGTCTTGTTTTGCCCCTCTCCTCTCATTGAAATACCTTGTGTTCTTTTAGAATATTTGTCCCCTACTGGGTCTCTGTGGTAGAAGGCCCCCAAGATGAGTGTTAATCTTCCCTGTTGAGCAGAGAGCCAATGGCAACAACCTTAGAGCTGTGTCCCTACCTGGTCCATGCGACAGACATGGGTTGGGTGGCAGTGGAGTTTTTAACGTGAATAGCCCTGTTAACATGAAAACACACACAAACACCTTTTTACTTGGCCGTATGAGAAATGGGGGAGACTCGTTGGAAATGTGATGTTTCTACTGCCTCTGAGATAAAGGCCAAGCGCAATTTAATTGCAAAAATATTTGATCTCTTATATTTAAAACACATTTGAAAGCACTTCCTAAGGCAGTGAACGTGAAAAAAAACAGCAAAACCACACAGAAAGCAGCTCCCTTTCATAAAAAGACTGTGTCAATCTCAGAGTCGCTTAAGTTTTGAGCATGTCAATTGTAAAAAGGACTTTGCTGTGTCTTAGCTCTACTTAATGACATGTTCTACGGAAACACTGTTCTGCTCAACATAGCGTGGAACGGAGAAAAATATATGTTTTTGTTTACCTTGGTTAAATAGTAACTTTATACAGTTACTGCTAACATGACCCCCATTACTCCAAAACACAATTACAACAGAGGCAGGATACTTGTCCACATGATTAACCATGTGTTTAATGTTGGAACAATGTCCTTAATTAATTTTCGACCAAATGAGCAGTTACTGCGTTTTTGCTTGGTAGGGAATTGCCTAGATCCACACTTTTTGATTCAGACTTTTCTTATTTTCTCAGCTTCCACTTGTGTTTCTTCTGTAGCTCAGTTGGTAGAGCATGGCGCTTGTAACGCCAGGGTAGTGGGTTTGATCCCCGGGACCACCCATACGTAGAATGTATGCACACATGACTGTAAGTCGCTTTGGATAAAAGCGTCTGCTAAATGGCATATATTATTATTATTATATATTATGTTACTCAACAGCTGCGATGTCACGTGACCCTATCGGCAATGCAGAAAGAGGCCGCGTACCTGTTAGGTATTAGTTTAAACAACACATTCAGCAGGGTGGCTGTTATGCATATGTTAAAATCAACACCTTTCTTGACACTTCCCGAATAAGAAAAAAAAAGAAGAGACAGAGAGCACCGAGAGAAAACTCATCTCTGAAATGGATACTTTAAAAAAAAACTTTTGTCTTGCAGGTTTAAGATACAGGAGAAGATTATGCATCAAATCACTGAGAGTCGGAGTTACAGAATAAATTATGTATCATTGCACACTGGATATAATGCCCACCCACATGCATATGTTACGATGTTTTAACGTAATATACTGTAGTCTGTCACATATGACTCAAATTAGCATTGTTTTAACACCTGCTGTGTCCTGTGCACATGACAAATAAACATTGAAACTTGAAACACAACAGAATGTGTCGTGTTCTTTGCAGGGGTTATAAAATAGGATGTATCAGCATTGCGGCATGAGGTGGTTGTGGTATATGGTCAATATACCACGGCTAAGGACTGTTCTTAGGCACGACACTTCTTCTGCAAAGAACAAAACACATTCTGTCATGTTTCAATGTTTATTTGTCATGTGCACAGGACACAGCAGGTGTTAAAACAATGCTAATTTGAGTCATATGTGACAGACTACAGTATATTACGTTAAAACATGGTAACATATGCATGTCGGTGGGCATTATATCCAGTGTGCAATGATACATATTTTATTCTGTAACTCCGACTCTCAGTGATTTGATGCACAATCTTCTCCTGTATCTTAAACCTGCAAGACAAAAGTTTTTAAAAAGTATCCATTTCAGAGATGAGTTTTCTCTCGGTGCTCTCTGTCTCTTCTTTTTTTTTCTTATTCGGGAAGTGTCAAGAAAGGTGTTGATTTTAACATATGTATAACAGCCACCAACACTGTGTGACTGTTTGACTAGTCTGACAAGTTAGCAGATGAGGAGCTCACATTTTTTCTCTCTCTCTCGCCTCTCTCTGAGGCGCAGACGTCGAAGGCTCTGACAGAGACAGCTACAGCTGAGTGGAGGGAGAAACTAACGGAGAGCTCTACTGTATCTAACAGCCTCAGAGGTTCCAGAATAAACACCCTGCCTTTTTGTTTCTTTTACTTCATCATACAGATTTGTTTATTTTATTTTATTTTGCCGAAGGAAATTGCATGATTTCTGCTGAATGTGGTGTAGGATAGACAGTAAGAAACATGATTTCTGCTGAATGTGGTGTAGGATAGACAGTAAGAAACATGATTTCTGCTGAATGTGGTGTAGGATAGACAGTAAGAAACATGATTTCTGCTGAATGTGGTGTAGGATAGACAGTATGAAACATGATTTCTGCTGAATGTGGTGTAGGATAGACAGTATGAAACATGATTTCTGCTGAATGTGGTGTAGGATAGGATAATTTGGTGTAGGATAGACAGTATGAAACATGATTTCTGCTGAATGTGGTGTAGGATAGACAGTATGAAACATGATTTCTGCAGTTAGAATGTTCCTGGTGTAGGATAGACAGTATGAAACATGATTTCTGCTGAATGTGGTGTAGGATAGACAGTAAGAAACATGATTTCTGCTGAAGCAGGATAGACAGTATGAAACATGATTTCTGCTGAATGTGGTGTAGGATAGACAGTATGAAACATGATTTCTGCTGAATGTGGTGTAGGATAGACAGTTAAAACATGATTTCTGCTGAATGTGGTGTAGGATAGACAGTATGAAACATGATTTCTGCTGAATGTGGTGTAGGATAGACAGTAAGAAACATGATTTCTCTGAATGTGGTGTAGGAGACAGTAGACAGTATGAAACATGATTTCTGCTGAATGTGGTGTAGGATAGACAGTATGAAACATGATTTCTGCTGAATGTGGTGTAGGATAGACAGTATGAAACATGATTTCTGCTGAATGTGGTGAAGGATAGACAGTAATGAAACATGATTTCTGCTGAATGTGGTGTAGGATAGACAGTATGAAACATGATTTCTGCTGAATGTGGTGTAGGATAGACAGTTTCTGCTGAAGAAACGTGATTTCTGCTGAATGTGGTGTAGGATAGACAGTATGAAACATGATTTCTGCTGAATGTGGTGAAGGATAGACAGTATGAAACGTGATTTCTGCTGAATGTGGTGTAGGATAGACAGTATGAAACATGATTTCTGCTGAAT
>NW_026286360.1:0-8252 GCF_023373465.1 Oncorhynchus keta | reverse complement strand
CCTCATGAGAGTCAGTTTCATCATAGCACTTGATGGTTTTTGCAACTGCAACATGAAGAAACTTTCAATGTTCCCGGATTGACTGACCTTCATGTCTTAAAGTAATGATGGACTGTTGTATTGACTGACCTTCATGTCTTAAAGTAATGATGGACTGACCTTCATGTCTTAAAGTAATGATGGACTGTCCTTCATGTCTTAAAGTAATGATGGACTGTCCTTCATGTCTTAAAGTGATGATGGACTGACCTTCATGTCTTAAAGTGATGATGGACTGACCTTCATGTCTTAAAGTAATGATGGACTGTTGTATTGACTGACCTTCATGTCTTAAAGTGATGATGGACTGTTGTATTGACTGACCTTCATGTCTTAAAGTAATGATGGACTGACCTTCATGTCTTAAAGTAATGATGGACTGTCCTTCATGTCTTAAAGTAATGATGGACTGTCCTTCATGTCTTAAAGTAATGATGGACTGTTGTATTGACTGACCTTCATGTCTTAAAGTAATGATGGACTGTTGTATTGACTGACCTTCATGTCTTAAAGTAATGATGGACTGACCTTCATGTCTTAAAGTAATGATGGACTGACCTTCATGTCTTAAAGTAATGATGGACTGTCCTTCATGTCTTAAAGTAATGATGGACTGTTGTATTGACTGACCTTCATGTCTTAAAGTAATGATGGACTGTTGTATTGACTGACCTTCATGTCTTAAAGTAATGATGGACTGACCTTCATGTCTTAAAGTAATGATGGACTGTCCTTCATGTCTTAAAGTAATGATGGACTGTCCTTCATGTCTTAAAGTAATGATGGACTGTTGTATTGACTGACCTTCATGTCATAAAGTAATGATGGACTGTTGTATTGACTGACCTTCATGTCTTAAAGTAATGATGGACTGTTGTATTGACTGACCTTCATGTCTTAAAGTGATGATGGACTGACCTTCATGTCTTAAAGTAATGATGGACTGACCCTCATGTCTTAAAGTAATGATGGACTGACCTTCGTCTTAAAGTAATGATTGACTGACCTTCATGTCTTAAAGTAATGATGGACTGTTGTATTGACTGACCTTCATGTCTTAAAGTAATGATGGACTGTTGTATTGACTGACCTTCATGTCTAATAGTAATGATGGACTGACCTTCATGTCTTAAAGTAATGATGGACGGTTGTATTGACTGACCTTCATGTCATAAAGTAATGATGGACTGTTGTGATATTCAACCTTCATGTCTTAAAGTAATGATGAGACTGACCTTCATATCTTAAAGTAATGATGGACTGTTATGATGACTGACCTTCATGTCTTAAAGTAATGATGGACTGTCATTTCTTCTTCTTATTTGAGCTGTTCTTGACATAATATGGACTATCTTCTGTATACCAACCCTACCTTGTCACAACACAACTGATTGGCTCAAACTCATTAAGGAAAGAAATTCCACACATTTAATTTTTCTATTATTTTTTTATTTAACATTTATTTAACTAGGTAAGTCAGTTAAGAACACATTCTTATTTAGAATGACAGCCTACACCAGCCAAACCCGGACGATGCTGGGCCAATTGTGTGCCACTCTATGAGACTCCCAATCACGGCCGGATGTGATTCAGCCTGGTTTAACTTTTAATAAGGCACACCTGTTGGTGAAATGCATTCCAGGTGACGACCTCATGAAGCTGGTTGAGAAGAATGCTAAGAGTGGTAAGCTGTCACCAAGGCAAAAGGGTTGCTACTTTGAAGAATCTCAAATGTATAAATATATTTGGATTTGTTTAACACTTTTTGGTTACTACATGATCCCATATGTGTTATTTCATAGTTTTAATGTCTTCACTATTATTCTACAATGTGGAAAATAGGAAAAATAAAGAATAACCCTTGGAGAGATTTTGGTAGGTAGTATTTGATAATGTTGGCTAGAGAGATGTTGTTGGTAGGTAGTATTTGATAATGCTGGCTAGGAGAAGATGTTGTTGGTAGGTAGTATTTGATAATGCTGGCTAGTAGATAGGTTGGGAGGTAGTATTTGATAAGGCTGGCGAGGAGAGATGTTGGTAGGTAGTATTTGATAATGCTGGCTAGTAGATATGTTGGTAGGTAGTATTTGATAAGGCTGGCTAGAGAGATGTTGGTAGGTAGTATTTGATAAGGCTGGCTAGTAGATAGGTTGGTAGGTAGTATTTGAAGGCTGGCTAGCAGATAGGTTGGTAGGTAGTATTTGATAAGGCTGGCTAGTAGATATGTTGGTAGGTAGTATTTGATAAGGCTGGCTAGTAGATTATGTTGGTATGGCAGTAGTATTTGATAAGGCTGGCTAGGAGAGATGTTGGTAGGTAGTATTTGATAATGCTGGCTAGTAGATATGTTGGTAGGTAGTATTTGATAATGCTGGCTAGGAGAGATGTTGGTAGGTAGTATTTGATAATGCTGGCTAGGAGAGATGTTGGCAGGTAGTATTTGATAATGCTGGCTAGGAGATGTTGGTAGGTAGTATTTGATAATGCTGGCTAGTAGATAGGTTAGTAGGTAGTATTTGATAATGCTGGCTAGTAGATATGTTGGTAGGTAGTATTTGATAAGGCTGGCTAGTAGATAGGTTGGTAGGCAGTATTTGATAAGGCTGGCTAGTAGATATGTTGGTAGGTAGTATTTGATAAGGCTGGCTAGTAGATAGGTTGGTAGGTAGTATTTGATAATGCTGGCTAGTAGAATATGTTGGTAGGTAGTATTTGATAAGGCTGGCTAGGAGATGTTTTTGGTAGGTAGTGTTTGATAAGGCTGGCTAGTAGATTGCGTTAGTAGGTAGTATTTGATAATGCTGGCTAGTAGATATATTGGCAGGTAGTATTTGATAATGCTGGCTAGTAGATAGGTTGGTAGGTAGTATTTGATAATGCTGGCTAGTAGATATATTGGTAGGTAGTATTTGATAATGCTGGCTAGTAGATAGGTTAGCAGGCAGTATTTGATAATGCTGGCTAGCAGATAGGTTAGTAGGCAGTATTTGATAAGGCTGGCTAGGAATAGGTTGGTAGGCAATATTTGATAAGGCTGGCTAGAGAATAGGTTGGTAGGTAGTATTTGATAAGGCTGGCTAGTAGATAGGTTGGTAGGTAGTATTTGATAAGGCTGGCTAGGAGAGATGTTGGTAGGTAGTATTTGATAAAGGCTGGCTAGTAGATAGGTTGGTAGGTAATATTTGATAAGGCTGGCTAGTAGATAGGTTGGTAGGTAGTATTTGATAATGCTGGTTAGTAGATAGGTTGGTAGGTAGTATTTGATAATGCTGGCTAGTAGATAGGTTGGTAGGTAGTATTTGATAAGGCTGGCTAGGAGATGGCTGGTAGGTAGTATTTGATAATGCTGGCTAGGAGAGATGTTGGTAGGTAGTATTTGATAATGCTGGCTAGTAGATATGTTGGCAGGCAGTATTTGATAAGGCTGGCTAGGAGAGATGTTGCTAGGTAGTATTTGATAATGCTGGCTAGAGATAGGTTGTTGGTAGGTAGTATTTGATAAGGCTGGCTAGAGATAGGTTGGTAGGCAGTATTTGATAAGGCTGGCTAGGAGATAGGTTGGTGCGTAGTATTTGATAAGGCTGGCTAGGAGATAGGTTGGTAGGTAGTATTTGATAACGCTGGCTAGTAGATAGGTTGGTAGGTAGTATTTGATAATGCTGGCTAGGAGACAGGTTGGTAGGTAGTATTTGATAAGGCTGGCTAGGAGAGATGTTGGTAGGTAATATTTGATAAGGCTGGCTAGTAGATAGGTTGGTAGGTAGTATTTGATAAGGCTGGCTAGTAGATAGGTTGGTAGGTAGTATTTGATAAGGCTGGCTAGTAGATAGGTTGGTAGGTAGTATTTGATAAGGCTGGCTAGGAGAGATGTTGGTAGGTAGTATTTGATAAGGCTGGCTAGTAGATAGGTTGGTAGGCAGTATTTGATAAGGCTGGCTAGTAGATAGGTTGGTAGGTAGTATTTGATAAGGCTGGCTAGGAGAGATGTTGGTAGGTAGTATTTGATAAGGCTGGCTAGTAGATAGGTTGGTAGGTAATATTTGATAAGGCTGGCTAGTAGATAGGTTGGTAGGTAGTATTTGATAATGCTGGTTAGTAGATAGGTTGGTAGGTAGTATTTGATAATGCTGGCTAGTAGATAGGTTGGTAGGTAGTATTTGATAAGGCTGGCTAGGAGATAGGTTGGTAGGTAGTATTTGATAATGCTGGCTAGGAGAGATGTTGGTAGGTAGTATTTGATAATGCTGGCTAGTAGATATGTTGGTAGGTAGTATTTGATAAGGCTGGCTAGGAGAGATGTTTCTAGGTAGTATTTGATAATGCTGGCTAGGAGATAGGTTGTTGGTAGGTAGTATTTGATAAGGCTGGCTAGGAGATAGGTTGGTAGGTAGTATTTGATAAGGCTGGCTAGGAGATAGGTTCGCACGTAGTATTTGATAAGGCTGGCTAGGAGATAGGTTGGTAGGTAGTATTTGATAATGCTGGCTAGTAGATAGGTTGGTAGGTAGTATTTGATAATGCTGGCTAGGAGATAGGTTGGTAGGTAGTATTTGATAAGGCTGGCTAGGAGAGATGTTGGTAGGTAATATTTGATAAGGCTGGCTTTTAGATAGGTTGGTAGGTAGTATTTGATAAGGCTGGCTAGTAGATAGGTTGGTAGGTAGTATTTGATAAGGCTGGCTAGTAGATAGGTTGGTAGGTAGTATTTGATAAGGCTGGCTAGGAGATATGTTGGTAGGTAGTATTTGATAAGGCTGGCTAGTAGATAGGTTGGTAGGTAGTATTTGATAAGGCTGGCTAGTAGATAGGTTGGTAGGTAGTATTTGATAAGGCTGGCTAGGAGAGATGTTGGTAGGTAGTATTTGATAAGGCTGGCTAGTAGATAGGTTGGTAGGTAGTATTTGATAAGGCTGGCTAGTAGATAGGTTGTTGGTAGGCAATATTTAGCAGTTTATGATGGTCCACTGTTGCTGCTCAGTGGTAGTACCTCACACACACACACACACACACACACACACACACACACACACACACACACACACACACACACACACACACACACACACACACACACACACACACACACACACACACACACAGACACAGACACAGCCACACGTGCACCAGACCAGCGATATGGGTATGGTGCCGTAGCGTAGTAAAGTCCAAAGTGTTCCCAGTAAGGATGCATTATATTTAATGGCAGAAGTGGAACCGTCTGCTCTTGTTACTGTCAGGAAGTCTGTTCCGATAAGTAGACACTTTTTGTTGTTGTTGTACAATTCAAATATTTATTTGTCACATTTGCTGACTAACTAACAGGTGTAAACATTACTGTGAAATGCTTACTTACAAGCCCTTAACCAACAATGGAGTAAAAAATAAATAAAACGAAACAAAAAATAATAATGTGGAGGCTATATACAGGGTATTACGGTACAGAGTCAATGTGGAGGCTATATACAGGGTATTACGGTACAGAGTCAATGTGGAGGCTATATACAGGGTATTACGGTACAGAGTCAATGTGGAGGCTATATACAGGGTATTACGGTACAGAGTCAATGTGGCTATACAGGCTATCAATGTGGAGGCTAGGGTATTACGGTACAGAGTCAATGTGGAGGCTATATACAGGGTATTACGGTACAGAGTCAATGTGGAGGCTATATACAGGGTGTTACGGTACAGAGTCAATGTGGAGGCTATATACAGGGTAATACGGTACAGAGTCAATGTGGAAGCTATATACAGGGTATTACGGTACAGAGTCAATGTGGAGGCTATATACAGGTATTACGGTACCAGGTGGAGTATTACGGTACAGAGTCAATGTGGAGCTATATACAGGGTATTACGTTACAATGGTACAGAGTCAATGTGGAGGCTATATACAGGGTATTACGGTACAGAGTCAATGTGGAGGCTATATACAGGGTGTTTTACGGTACAGAGTCAATGTGGAGGCTATATACAGGGTGTTACGGTACAGAGTCAATGTGGAGCTATATACAGGGTGTTACGGTACAGAGTCAATGTGGAGCTATATACAGGGTATTACGGTACAGAGTCAATGTGGAGGCTATATACAGGGTATTACGGTACAGAGTCAATGTGGAGGCTATATACAGGGTGTTACGGTACAGAGTCAATGTGGAGGCTATATACAGGGTGACTACGGTACAGAGTCAATGTGGAGGCTATATACAGGGTGTTACGGTACAGAGTCAATGTGGAGGCTATATACAGGGTATTACGGTACAGAGTCAATGTGGGAGGCTATATACAGGGTATTACTGGTACAGAGTCAATGTGGAGGCTATATACAGGGTGTTACCGGTACAGAGTCAATGTGGAGGCTATATACAGGGTACTGGTACAGAGTCAATGTGGAGGCTATATACAGGGGTACCGGTACAGAGTCAATGTGGAGGCTATATACAGGGTGTTACGGTACAGAGTCAATGTGGAGGCTATATACAGGGTGTTACGGTACAGAGTCAATGTGGAGGCTATATACAGGGGTATTGCGGTACAGAGTCAATGTGGAGGCTATATACAGGGTGTTATGGTACAGAGTCAATGTGGAGGCTATATACAGGGTCAATGTTACGGTACAGAGTCAATGTGGAGGCTATATACAGGGGTATTACGGTACAGAGTCAATGTGGAGGCTATATACAGGGTATCAATGTACAGAGTCAATGTGGTCCAAGGCTATATACAGGGTATTGGTACAGAGTCAATGTGGAGGCTATATACAGGTGTTACGGTACAGAGTCAATGTGGAGCTATATACAGGGTGTTACGGTACAGAGTCAATGTGGAGGCTATATACAGGGTATACCGGTACAGAGTCAATGTGGAGGCTATATACAGGGTGTTACGGTACAGAGTCAATGTGGAGGCTATATACAGGGTGTTACGGTACAGAGTCAATGTGGAGGCTATATACAGGGTATTACGGTACAGAGTCAATGTGGAGGCTATATACAGAAGGTATTACGGTACAGAGTCAATGTGGAGGCTATATACAGGGTATTACGGTACAGAGTCAATGTGGAGGCTATATACAGGGTGTTACGGTACAGAGTCAATGTGGAGGCTATATACAGGGTACGGTACAGAGTCAATGTATATACAGGGGTACCGGTACAGAAGCTATATACAGGGTATTGCGGTACAGAGTCAATGTGGAGGCTATATACAGGGTACGGTACAGAGTCAATGTGGAGGCTATATACAGGGTTACGGTACAGAGTCAATGTGGAGGCTATATACAGGGTATTACGGTACAGAGTCAATGTGGAGGCTATATACAGGGTATTACGGTACAGAGTCAATGTGGAGGCTATATACAGGGTACAGAGAGTCAATGTGGACGGTACAGAGTCAATGTGGAGGCTATATACAGGGTACGGTACAGAGTCAATGTGGAGGCTATATACAGGGTATTACGGTACAGAGTCAATGTGGAGGCTATATACAGGGTACCGGTACAGAGTCAATGTGGAGGCTATATACAGGGTACCAGTACAGAGTCAATGTGGAGGCTATATACAGGGGTACTGGTACAGAGTCAATGTGGAGGCTATATACAGGGTGTACGGTACAGAGTCAATGTGGAGGCTATATACAGGGTACTGGTACAGAGTCAATGTGGAGGCTATATACAGGGGTTACGGTACAGAGTCAATGTGGAGAGCTATATACAGGGTACGGTACAGAGTCAATGTGGAGGCTATATACAGGGGTACCAGTACAGAGTCAATGTGGAGCTATATACAGGGTACGGTACAGAGTCAATGTGGAGGCTATATACAGGGTGTTACGGTACAGAGTCAATGTGGAGGCTATATACAGGGTGTACCGGTACAGAGTCAATGTGGAGGCTATATACAGGGTGTTACGGTACAGAGTCAATGTGGAGGCTATATACAGGGGTACCAGTACAGAGTCAATGTGGAGGCTATATACAGGGGTACCGGTACAGAGTCAATGTGGAGGCTATATACAGGGGTTACGGTACAGAGTCAATGTGGAGGCTATATACAGGGTACGGTACAGAGTCAATGTGGAGGCTATATACAGGGGTACGGTACAGAGTCAATGTGGAGGCTATATACAGGTCATAAGGTACCAGTACAGAGTACAGGATGTGGAGGCTATATACAGGGTGTTACTGGTACAGAGTCAATGTGGAGAGCTATATA
>NW_026286359.1:0-4396 GCF_023373465.1 Oncorhynchus keta | reverse complement strand
AACCCCCCACGTTCAGCTGGAAGGTGGCGCATGGAACGCAAAAATATTCCTAAAAATATTTAACCTCCACACATTAACAAGTCCAATGGCTAAAATGAAAGATAAACACCTTGTTTATCCACCCAGCAAGTCAGATTTCTAAAATGTTTTACGGCGAAAACATAGCACATATTTATATTAGATCACCACCGAAACAAAAGGCAAGCGGCGGCCATTTTGTTCCAGAAAGAATCAAATTTAAAAGTAGGATTAAAAAATAAAGAATTCACTAACCTTTTGAAAATCTTCATCAGATGACAGTAATATTACATGTTACACAGTACATTTAATTTTTTTCCAATAATATGCCATTTATATCCATAAATCTCGGTTTACAATGACGACATTTCAAAAAATGCTTCTCAAATGTCCGGAGAAATGATGATAGCTCCGACAGATAACGTCAGATAACAAGCAATAAACATGACTAAATATACATGTTCTACACATATTTACAAAGATACACTTCTTCTTAATGCAACCGCTGTATTACATTTATTTTTAACGTTACAGACATCGTTCACTGGGCTATACTATGAGTCAGCGCTCAGATATTAGCACTATGTCTCCTCTACGTTTGGAGTCCACAGAAACCCCAAATAACCACATAAATATTCCCTTACCTTTGATGTTCTTCCATCAGAAAACGTAGGAGTCATACTTACCCAATACATCGTTTGGTTTCACGTTGTGTGTCCCTGTATTAGCATATGCTAACAGCTTCAGTTGAAATGCGTCAAAATGACTTCTGGTCCAGCACTCTTGCGCATCAAAACTTCCAATTTACATATTATATGTCGATTAAACTGGTCAAACGATGTGTAAAATCGAGCTTTATGATGTTTTTAGCATGTAGAACAAAGAGCAACGCTAACAGACAATCCGGCTTGAAATGCTGCATCATGGAAAAAGACGTTCTCCAAATCGGCCGTGCGCAAAAGAGTAAGGTGATTCTTCACAAAAAAATATAGTTTTATATCTTTATGTTTGAAGCCTGAAATGTGGCAAAAGGTCGCAAAGTTCAAGGGGGCCGAATACTTTCGCAAGGCACTGTATATAGGTTACATAGTATTAACAATTTCAATATGGACAACATATAATTTACACTTTCCATATAGGCTACACGGTATTAACACTTTCTATATAGAATACATAGCATTAACCAGAGGTGGGACCAAGTAAGTCTCAAGTCTTAGCACTGAAGTCCCAAGTCAAGTATCAAGTCAAGTCTCCTAAACTTTGAGTTTCGAGTCCTAAACAAGTCATAATGTGCTCTTCACCAAATGTAATACTTTTCATATTTTTAACAAGAGTTACAGTTAGTATATTACATATACGCAAATCGTGAATGCTTTTAAAAATACCTATACTGTCACGATCGTCGTATGGTGGAAGAGAGGAGGACCAAGGCGCAGCGTGAAGTGAATGCATTCTTCTCTATTTTTTAATCGACGAAATGAAGAACACTTAAACAAACTACAAAACAACAAATGAACGAACGTGACGCTATAAACAAATAAGTGCAGATACAGGCAACTTACATAATGACATAGACAATAAACCACAACCCACAATACAAAACAGGCTACCTAAATATGGTTCCCAATCAGAGACAATGCAAAACCCCTGCCTCTGATTGATAACCATATCAGGCCAAACACAGAAATAGACAAACCAGAAATACAACATAGAATGCCCACACAGATCACACCCTGACCAACCAAAACATAAACCATACAAGCAAACTCTGGTCAGGGTGTGACAGTTCCCCTGACCAGGGCGGCTCATGACTGGCGGGCGACTCTGGCGGCTCTTGGCTGGCGGGCGGCTCTGGCGGCTCCTGGCTGGCGGGCGGCTCCTGGCGGCTCCTGGCTGGTGGGCGGCTCCTGGCTGGCGGGCGGCTCCTGGCTGGCGGGCGGCTCCTGGCTGGCGGGCGGCTCTGGCGGCTCCTGGCTGGCGGGCGGCTCTGGCGGCTCCAGACTGGCGGCTCTGGTGACTCCTGACTGGCGGGCGGCTCTGGCGGCTCCTGCCTGGTGGGCGGCTCTGGCGGCTCCTGACTGGCGGGCGGCTCTGATGGCTCAGGACAGACGGGCGGCTCTGACGGCTCAGGACAGACGGGCAGCTCAGGAGCACTGTAGGCCTGGTGCGTGGTGCAGGGAACTGGTGGTACCGGACTGGTAACACGCACCTCAAGGTTAGTGCGGGGAGGAGGAACAGGGTGTACTGGACTCTGGAGACCCACAGGAGGCTTGGTGCGTGGTGCCGGAACTGGTGGTACTGGGCTGGTGCGAGGAGGTGGCACCGGATAGACCAGACCGTGAAGGCACACAGGAGGTCTCGAGCACCGAGCCTGCCCAACCTTACCTGGTTGAATGCTCTCCGTAGACAGGCCAGTGCAGCGAGGTGGAATAGCCCGCACTGGGCTGTGCTGGCGAACCGGGGACACCATGCGTAAGGCTGGTGCCATGTACACCGGCCCGAGGAGACGCACTGGAGACCAGATGCGTTGAGACCAGATGCTTCACATCACCTGGCTCGATGCCCCGGCCGATACGAGGTGCTGGAAGGTACCACACAGGGTTATGCCCATGCACTGGGGACACCGTGCGCTCCACCGCATAACACGGTGCCTGCCCGGTACGATGCTCTCCACGGTAAGCACGGGGAGTTGGCTCAGGTCTCCTACCTGGCTTAACACCACTCCCAGTGTCCCCCCCAATACATTTTGGGGCTGCCTCTCTGGCTTCCTTCGCGCCGCCGTGCTTGTTTCACCAATTCCATTCTCCTGTATCCCTCCTCGCACTGCTCCAGCATATTGTGGTGGGTTATTCTGTCACGTTCGTCGTATGGTGGATAACCCACAATATAACCCACAACCCACAATACAAAACAGGCTACCTAAATATGGTTCCCAATCAGAGACAACGCAAAACACCTGCCTCTGATTGAGAACCATATCAGGCCAAACACAGAAATAGACAAACCAGACATACAACATAGAATGCCCACACAGATCACACTCTGACCAACCAAAACATAAAACATAGAAAGCAAACTCTGGTCAGGGCGTGACATATACATTTATTGCTTTCCAACTAAACGTTATATTTCCATGGAAATACTGTACATAATATTAGCACTCTAGTAATATTAACACCATAGATATCTCTATTTTAGATCATTATAAATACACACAAATCTATTAAAAAGTCACTTGTTTGAGAAATGTATTAGTGTTTACATATAGAATTTTTGTATAGTAAGATATCACATGATTTACCTGTAAATGGAAGTAAAAACCTATACTTTATGCACAATGTAATTACAGAGATCTGGAATCCAAATAGCCTAATTCTGTATATGTCTGAAGCCCATATGATTTGATTATATGAGTGAAAGAAGTATTTTGCAGGTGGCAGGGCTAACCTGCCAGCTGGGAAAGACAGGTGCTTGGTAATCTGATGATGTCCTTCCATTTTCTGTTCAAGCCAAAATGCAAATCCATAAGCAGATTGAAATTGAATCTGTGTGTGCGTGTGTGTGTTTCGTTCAAGCATGTGCATCTTGTTAATCTGTTTTATACTCCTTCATGATCTGTTTTGACATCTATTCAAACAAACTGCTCAATTCATCACTGCACAGGTGTGTGTATGTAAATAACGCAACACGTGACTTTACGACAAACACAGGACAGAGCTTTGGCAAAAATCACTCATATATACATGTACTGTAGGTGTTGTACCATTGGGTTGGACACAGGTTGTCAGGAGAAGGAACTACATATATCACAAAGGGTTCGAGTTACCAAAACAACTAGTGTAGGTTATTTAAACTTTTAACATCATTGAGTACTGTATATCATGCTAACTGTTTTACATCTCCTATTCATGTTTTCATTCAGCATTTTAGACAATGCACTGACAAAAACAGAGACCTAATGACAGTACCTTCAGAAAGTATTCAGACTCCTTGACTTTTGAACATTTTGTGACGTAACAGCCTTTCTCCTAAAATGAAATAGATCAATCTACATACAAGAGCCCATAACGACAAAGCAAAAAGCTTGCCGCACCTGTACTTGGGGAGTTTCTCCCATTCCTCTCTGCAGATCCTCAAGCTCTGTCAGGATGGATGCAGAGTTGCTGAACAGGTATTTTCAGGTCTCTTCAGAGATGTTTGATTGGGTTAAAGTTCAGGCTCTGGCTAGCCAATTAAGGACATCGAGACTTTTCCCAAAGCCTCTCCTGCGTTGTCTTGGCTGTGTACTCAGGTTAGGTTAGGGTTAGGGTTAGGGTTAGGTTAGGTTAGGTCGTTGTCCTGCTGGAAGGAGAACCTTCACAACCAGTCTGAGGTCCTG
>NW_026286358.1:0-2220 GCF_023373465.1 Oncorhynchus keta | reverse complement strand
TTGTCCCCTAACCAGTGATGTGCACATTAATTCCAGATTCCGTGTGGCATGGGCCCAACAGGACGGACATCCCCATCTCCCATCCTCTCAGTACCCATTGGATTCTCAACACCATATCGATGTGCAGTGATGACAACAAGTGCTATGCCCGCTTATCTTTAGTTAGCGACCCGGTCTCAAAAGTGAAAGATAGGTCTCTTGTTTGCAAACAACAGCGTTTTTGAAGCTTGGACAGTTTAAAACAAAAAAAGAATACAAGCAATATGAATCCCATTGTGTTGTGCAGATAGTACATTTTATATTAGGTTTTCAATATATATCACAAACTTTCCTGCATATTATTGATTGTTAAACAAACTGTTTTGACGTTGGGGGCTATCCTATCTAGCAACATGTCATTGGACAGAAGACTATCCTATCTAGCAACATGTCATTGGACAGAAGATTGGTCCCAGCATTCCAGCAACATGTCATTGGACAGAAGACTATCCCATCTAGCAATATGTCATGTTCTGGGATGAGACTATCCCATCTAGCAAAGATGTCACTGACAAAGACTATCCCATCTAGCAACATGTCATTGGGAGAAGACTATCCCATCTAGCAACATGTCATTGACATGAAGATCATCCATCTAGCAACATGTCATTGACAAGACCATCCCATCTAGCAACATGTCATTGACAAAGACTATCCCACCTAGCAACATGTCATTTGACATGTCAGTCCTCATCTAGAACATGTCATTGGGGGAAGACTATCCCATCTAGCAAATGTCATTGACAGAAGACTATCCCATCTAGCAACATGTCATTGGATAGAGAATGGGGTGTCATTGGAATAAACTGGCATTATAAATACAGAGTTCCGGGCATCAGAATGGGGGTCTATAATAAACTGGCATTATAAATACAGAGTTCTGGTCAGTATCAGAAAATGGGGGGGTCTATAATAAACTGGTATTGTAAATACAGAGCTCCTGGTCAGTATCAGAATGGGGGGTGTAATAAACTGGCATTATAAATACAGAGTTCTGGGTCAGTATCAGAATGGGGGGTGTATAATAAACTGGGTATTATAAATGCAGAGTTCTAATAACATCAGAATGGGGGGTGTATAATAAACTGGTATTATAAATACAGAGTTCTGGTCAGTATCAGAATGGGGGGTCTATAATAAACTGGTATTATAAATACAGAGTCCTGGGCCAAAACATCAGAACGGGGGGCACCTAACAAACTGGTGCATTATAAATACAGAGTTCTGTCAGTATCAGAATGGGGGGGTCTATAATAAACCAAATATAAATACAGAGTTCTCAGCATCAGAACGGGGTGTATAATAAACTGGTATTATAAATACAGAGTTCTGGTCAGTATCAGAATGGGGGGTCTATAATAAACTGGTATTATAAATACAGAGTTCTGGTCAACTGTCAGAACGGGGGTATAATAAACTGGTATTATAAAATACAGAGTTCCGGCTCATCAGAATGCGGGGGGGGTATAATAAACTGGCATTATAAATACAGAGTTCTGGGTCAGCATCAGAATGGGGTGGGGAGTTCCTGTGTATCATAAAATAGACCGGCACATAAATACAGAGTCCCGGTCAGCATCAGAATGGGGGGTGTATACTAAACTGGCATTATAAATACAGAGTTCCAATAATCAGAATGGGGGGTGTATAAGAAACTGGCATTATAAATACAGAGTCTCCTGGTCAGCACTCAGAACGGGGGGTCTATAATAAACCGGTGATTATAAACAATAAGAGTCCTTGGGTCAAAGAATCAGAATGGGGGTATATAAACTGGTATTATAAATACAGAGTTCTTAATAGCAATCGTATCTGGGGGTCTATAATAAACTGCAATATAAATTAGAGTCTGGTCAGTATCAGAATGGGGGGTGTATAATAAACCTGGCATTATAAATACAGAGTCTCCAACACTCAGAATGGGGGGTGTATAATAAACTGGTATTATAAATACAGAGTCTGGGTCAGCATCAGAATGGTAAGTGTTTGATAAACTGGTATTATAAATACAGAGTCTGGCCAGCACTGGGGAATGTGTGTATAATAAACTGGTATTATAAATACAGAGCTCTGGTCAGCATCAGAATGGGGGAAGTGTGTGTAATAAACTGGTATTATAAATACAGAGTTCTGGCCAGTACTGGGAATGGGGGTGTATAATAAACTGGTATTATAAATACA
>NW_026286355.1:0-7077 GCF_023373465.1 Oncorhynchus keta | reverse complement strand
ATCCTCTTATGTTTGTTGTATAGTAAATATTTCTGGTTTTATTTTCATAGTTTTTAATATGTTCTTTACTTGTGAAGCGCACTGCATTGCATTCATGTCTGAAATGTGCTACATAATAACAACAAAAAGCTTGATTTGAAATAACAAATACACATGTTATTGAACCCAGATCTGGTGTGGTCAGTGAAAACCAGTTCTGGTTGTTACCTCTCTTGCACTTCTTCTCCAGTTCCTGGGCCAGCTCAGGTTTCTTCATGCTCTCCAGCATGCGGATCGCCACCCGCAGGCCTTGCAGTTTACCTGACACATAACAATAACAATCATCATCATCAGAAACAAAAAGCACATTATAAATACATTATACATAATGTATTACCATGGCAACACCTCAAATGACAACCTATTCCTGCTGTAGTTGCTTCTTTTGTAGTAAGCAGTGCACTACCCGGGTGTGAATGTAGTAAGCAGTGCACTACCCGGGTGTGAATGTAGTAAGCAGTGCACTACCCGGGTGTGAATGTAGTAAGCAGTGCACTAACAGGGTGTGAATGTAGTAAGCAGTGCACTAACAGGGTGTGAATGTAGTAAGCAGTGCACTACCCGGGTGTGAATGTAGTAAGCAGTGGACTAACAGGGTGTGAATGTAGTAAGCAGTGCACTAACAGGGTGTGAATGTAGTAAGCAGTGGACTAACCGGGTGTGAATGTAGTAAGCAGTGCACTAACAGGGTGTGAATGTAGTAAGCAGTGCACTAACAGGGTGTGAATGTAGTAAGCAGTGGACTAACAGGTGTGAATGTAGTAAGCAGTGGACTAACAGGGTGTGAATGTAGTAAGCAGTGGACTAACAGGGTGTGAATGTAGTAAGCAGTGGACTAACAGGGTGTGAATGTAGTAAGCAGTGCACTACCCGGGTGTGAATGTAGTAAGCAGTGGACTAACAGGGTGTGAATGTAGTAAGCAGTGCACTAACAGGGTGTGAATGTAGTAAGCAGTGGACTAACAGGGTGTGAATGTAGTAAGCAGTGGACTAACAGGGTGTGAATGTAGTAAGCAGTGCACTACCCGGGTGTGAATGTAGTAAGCAGTGCAACTAACAGGGTGTGAATGTAGTAAGCAGTGCACTACCCGGGTGTGAATGTAGTAAGCAGTGCACTAACAGGGTGTGAATGTAGTAAGCAGTGGACTAACAGGGTGTGAATGTAGTAAGCAGTGGACTAACAGGGTGTGAATGTAGTAAGCAGTGCACTAACAGGGTGTGAATGTAGTAAGCAGTGCACTACCCGGTGTGAATGTAGTAAGCAGTGGACTAACAGGGTGGAATGTAGTAAAGCAGTGGACTAACAGGGTGTGAATGTAGTGGGCAGTGGACTAACAGGGTGTGAATGTAGTGAAGCACCAACGTGCAGCCACCGTAAACTGCAGTGGCAGCCCCACCCAAGCCTCCAGCACCCATCCATCATGTCCAGCGTATCGCTCCTCCAGGTCAGTCATGGTGAGGAGGGGTGGCGCCCACATAGATAGCGCTTAAACAGGTGTAACTCAGGACCACCCAGGATGTCAGAGAATTCTGCATGGACTACAGAGAGGAAGGGGAGGGAGAGAGTTCACATGCATACCTCTCGCAAGAGAATCACAGATCAGACAGACATTCACGTTGGTGAAAACATGCTCACACACCTTGAATATGTAGGGCAGATCAAATTCCAGGAGTGCAGCTTGCCTGGCTGTTGCTCTTCATCAACCTCTTCCTGTGATTCGTCCTCAGGCTTGACGGGGGCAGGGGGCTCAGGGTAGTCTACCTGGATGGGGCTGTGTTCATCCCTTTCTTCCTCCTCCACACATGTGTGTGTGTGTAGCCTCTCTGTGACAAAGGTTCCCTCTTTGGGATGCTCGCTGACAGACTGCTGCTGTGTGATCTCAGTGAAGACAGTCTCTGGAGACACGTTGCGGTTCAGCTGGACCTGGAGGAACAAGAGTGCATCAGCACAACCTCAACGGGCAGGACAGGAGAATGGATGGAAGTTGCATGTCAAACCTTTAAATGTAACGTTATAGATTAGGTAACATTGGGGAGTGCCAAGCCAAGCAGGAAACAATCTGACAGTGTTATGTGGTCACACTGTGTGAGTAATACCCAGTGATAACATACAGTGCCTCCCGAAACTATTTTTCCCCTTTGACTTATTACATGTATTTCTCAGCCATCTACACACAACACCACATAATGACAAAGTAAACAAAAAAATGCACATTTTTGGTCCTTCTGTAGCTCAGTTGGTAGAGCATGGCGCTTGTAACGCCAGGGTAGTGGGTTCGATTCCGGGACCACCCATACGTAGAATGTATGCACACACATGACTGTAAGTCGCTTTGGATAAAGCGTCTGCTAAATGGCATATATTACTATTACATATATTACTAAATGAAATACCTGATTTACATCAGTATTCACACCCCGAGTCAATAGACGTTTTTTGTAAGTGATTACAGGTGAGTCTTTCTGGGTAAGTCTCTAAGTGCTTTGCACACCTGGATTTTACAATATTTGCACAAATTCTTTTAGAATTCTTTAAGCTGTCAAGTTGGTTGTTGATCATTGCTAGACAGCCATTTAAGTCTTGCCATAGAATCGATTTTGTCCCAAACATAATGCTTTGTATTCAGGAAATTAAGTTAATTTCTTTGCCACATTTGAGGTTTTACTTTAGAGCCTTATTGCAATCAGGATGCATGTTTAGGAATATTTTATTTAGTACAGGCTGCCTTATTTTCACTCTCATGTAGGTTAGTATTGTGGAGGAACTACAATGTTGTTATTCCATCCCCTCAGTTTTCTATCAGTCATTAAACTAACTGTTTTAAAGTCATCATTGGCCTCATGGTGAAATCCCTGAGCGGTTTCCTACCCTCTGGCAATTTAGTTAGAAGGACGCCTGTCTTTTGTAGTGACTGGGTGTATTGATACACCATCCAAAGTGTAATTAATAACTTCACCATACTCAAAGGGATATTCAATGACTGCTTTTTTATTACCCATCTGCCCTTCTTTTGCGAGGCATTGGAAAACATCCATATGCATTGTGGTTGAAATCTGTGTTTGAAATTCACTGATTGACCTTACAGATAATTGTATTTGTGGAGGTGAGGTAGTCATCCAAGAATCATGTTAAACACCATGCTACTTATTATGTGAGCTAAGCAGTTTTACTCTGAACTTATTTTGGCTCGCCATCTCAAAAGGGATTGAATACTTATTGACTCAAGACATTTCTGCTTTCCATTTAATTCATTTGTAAACATTTCTAAAAACATAATTTCACTTTGACATTATGGGGTATCGTGTGTGAGTCAGTGAAACAAAAGCTCAATTCAATCCATTTTAAAGGATAAGTTCTTGCCATTTACAACAAAAATAGAGATTTGGTTGTAAAAAATATCGATACTTCTTTCAATTCAGGCTGTAACACCACATTATGTGGAAAAAGTCAAGGGTCGAGTACTTTCTGAAGGCTTTAGGTGGTCAGACAGGTTTGACAGGCAAGCTCTGTGTGTCTGTGTGTACCGTGTGTGTGTAGTGAAGGTGGGTAGTTCCGATTTGCAAGATGAGCGCTGAGCCTCTGTGATGTTCTCGTCCTCTTCCTCCTCATCGCTCTTCATGGAGCCATAGCTGGAGGGAGGTCTCTCCTGGTTCTGGCTCACCTGTAGGATCCTGACATCATCCCAGGAAATAAAACTAGTCACTTTTTCAAAACGTGTATTACTAGTTGTGGTTGGTGTCCCAAAATATATTTGGTACGTGGAAAGGTTCTATTCAAAACAACATCAATTATGATAAGTCTGCTAACAAACAAGTCTTTACATGTTTCTCTGACCAGGTAGTTTGTCGCCGGCTGCCTAGCTATTTAAAAATATATATTGAGATGACAGAGGAAGGGAATATAGCTCAAATGACTAATTTGTTACTTGTCCAACAACACCGTAACACACTGACGCTAATCGTTCAAACACTCTTTCCGGAGGCCTAACAGTGGTACCGGTCAACTCACCTCTCCACTTCTGAATCCGAGTCCATTTCGGTTCCCCCGAAAGGCTCAAATCCCGAATCTCCTGTGAAGGGAGAGATTATTCTGATGCCGTCGGTCAAATTAATTAAGTAACAGAGAGTTTTTAAAAATTAGGTTGGCTGCCCTAAGGCCTAGTGCTAACGAATGTGTTGCATTAGCTAACGTTACATACCAAGCAAGTTGTGACACTGGCATTTCGACTTATTGTACAGAATGTAAACAATGACTTTGTTTGCTTTCAATGCCTATTGGGTGCGCATTTGATAATGATCCCAAAACTATACAGGCAAGTACATTTAGAAAGTTATAATACCCTACTCACAACACTACTAACTTACCAGCTCTCTTACCTCCCACCTTTTCAAAATGTCGGACTTTACTTCCGCTTTCCACCTTAAAAGAGGATAGTTTCTAAACCCAGACGTGCAACATCGCGAGACTACCGGGAGCACTGGCGAAGCAGATCAAACAGACCAGACCGGGATTTGGGGGTTGCCCCGTTCAAGTGCTAGTCGGAACTAGGAAACTGGAAAATGTCTGATTTGTTAATTCATTAAACGCGTCAAGGTAAACTACAACAGGTTAGCAAGTCGGACATTTCTGAGTTGCCTAGTTCCGAATAATACTTGAACGTGGCAAGAGAAGTCAATGGGCGAATTCGAGCGGATCACTTTGTGAAGACGCCGAACAACGTTGTCCACCGCTTTTCAAATGTGTTGCATTATGGATATAGAAAAGTCGGACTTACAACTAACTATACTGAACATAAATATAAACGCAACATGTAAAGTGTTGGTCCCATGTTTCAAAGCTGAAGTAAAAGATCACCATTTTTCATACGCACAAAAAGCTTATTTCTCTCAAACGTGCACACATTTGTTTACACCATTGTTAGTGAGAATTTCCTATTTGCCAAAATAATCCATCCACCCGACAGGTGTGACATATCAAGAAGCTTATTAAATAGCTAATTAAACAGCATGATCATTAAACAGGTGCCTCTTGTGCTGAGGGCAATAAAAGGGAAGTTTTTGTCATCAACACAGTCCCACAGAAGTCTCAAGTTTTGAGGGAGGTGCAATTGGCATGCTGACTACAGGAATTGCCTCCAGGGCTGTTGCCAGATAATTTAATGTTATTTTCTCTCCCATAGCCGCTTCCAACGTGGTTTTAGAGATTTTGTCAGTATGTTGAACCGGCCTCACAACAGCAGACCACGTGTAACCACACCAGCCCAGGACCTCCACATTTGGCTTTTTCACCTGCGGTATAATCGGAAGGGGTGTGGGAGTGCTGAGAAGTATGTATTTCTGTAATAAAGCCCTTTTTGTGGGGTAAAACTCATTCTGATTGGCTGGACCTGGCTCCCCAGTGGGTGGGCCTATGCCGTCCCAGGCACAGTGGTGGCTGCACCCCTGCCCAGTCATGAGGAATCCATAGATTAGGGCCTAATGAATTTATTTAAATTGACTGATTTCCTGATATGAACTGTAACTCAGTAACGTTTTTGAAATTGTTGCATGTTGCATTTCTATATTTTTTTTCAGCATACATTTCTGAAGTTGCTCCTCCAATTGCAACTTGAAGTCATAACCAAATGCGCTTCAACTGCCCAGAGTCCAATTGCGGCAAGCTTTACACCATTCCAGTCAACGCTAGCGTTGCACAAGGTTAACTTAGGCTTGCAGCTGCTTGGCCATGGAACCCATTTCCATGAAGTTCCCACAACCAGTTATTGTGCTGACATTGCTCCAGAGACAGTTTGGAACTCATTAGTGTGTTGCAACTGAGGACAGAGGATTTTTACGTTTCAGCATTCAGCAGTCCCGTTCTGTGAGCTTGTGTGACTTACCACTTCACGGCTGAGTTGTTGTTTTTACAGTTGACCGGGGCAGCTCTAGCAGGGCAGAAATTTGACGAAAATGACTGGTTGGAAAGGTGGCATCCTATGACGGTGCCACGTTGAAAGTCACTGAGCTCTTCAGTAAGGTCATTCTACTGACTGTCAATGTTTGTCTATGGAGATTGCATGGCTGTGTGCTCGATTTTATACATCTGTGAGTAACGGGTGTGGCTGAAATAGCCGAATCCACTCATTTGAAGCGGTTTGAAAGTTTGTCATTGGCTTAGATACTCTGGATTGGTTAGAGACGATCCGGTTTGGGTAATGCTGTGAGACAGCCCCCACATTCACCGTGACATAAAGCCCTCCAGACAGACATGCCCTGCAACACAGCCCAGTGTTGAAGAACCAGCTGAGTGATAATCAGAACCAATTTTTTTTTTTTTTTTTTTTTTTTTTTTTAAACGGTTCAGATGAGACAGCTTTCCCAACCAGCACCACAAGTTCCTAAACACACAGTAGCTGCAGTTATGGTCTGATATGGGGCGGGTCAAACACTGTGTCCATTGTTGCTACAAATCATCTCGTAGGCCTATGATCATATGTTGCTTGTCTGGTAAAGAAGTAGTGCTCACCTTGCGTGTGCTGGTGGGAATCTTTGGGGACTTGCTGTTGTTAGTCCGTTGGGGACATCCTCTGTGCCTTCCCTCCCAGCTGCTGGTACTTCACACTCCCCCGCCCAATCATGGGAAGATAACACTGCCGGACGGTGTGACAAGCCCCGGAACGTGGGAGCTGGTGTTGCTCTGAGACTTGCATGAAGCGTGTCCTGCTTGATTTACAGGCGGAGCTGAAAATCCTATTCAAGCCTCTCTGTAGGAAGCCACTCTTGGAGGCTGCCTTCTCTGGGGCTTGTTGGTAATGGTGAATGATATGACTGTCTCCACACAGCCGACAGACAAAGGATGGATGTTTCCAGGCCTATTGTTTGAGCATGCTATCAGATTTGTATAATGTATTTATTTAACCTTTATTTAACTATGGGAAGTCAGTTAAGAACAAATTATTATTTACAATGACGGCCTACCCCAGACAAACCCTTAATACGGATGACGCTGGGCCACTTGTGCGCCGCCCCTATAGGACTCCCAATCACAGCCGTTTGTGA
>NW_026286354.1:0-3664 GCF_023373465.1 Oncorhynchus keta | reverse complement strand
TACAGTAGGCTGATACAGTAGACTGATACAGTAGGCTGATACAGTAGACTGATACAGTAGACTGATACAGTAGGCTGATACAGTAGGCCCCAGTCATCATTACTCAGAGCGGTTTTATTTCCTGATACAGTAGGCCCCAGTCATCATTACTCAGAGCGGTTTTCTTTCCTGATACCGTAGACTGATACAGTAGGCCCCAGTCATCATTACTCATAGCCGGTTTCTTTCCTGATACAGTAGGCCCCAGTCATCATTACTCAGAGCGGGTTTCTTTCCTGATACAGTAGGCCTCAGTCATCATTACTCAGAGCCGGGTTTCTTTCCTGATACAGTAGACTGATACAGTAGGCCCCAGTCATCATTACTCAGAGCCGGTTTCTTTCCTAATACAGTAGGCCCCAGTCGTCATTACTCAGAGTGGTTTTCTTTCCTGATACAGTAGACTGGTACAGTAGACTGATACAGTAGGCCCCAGTCATCATTACTCAGAGCTGGTTTCTTTCCTGATACAGTAGACTGATACAGTAGGCCCCAGTCATCATTACTCAGAGCTGGTTTCTTTCCTGATACAGTAGACTGATACAGTAGGCCCCAGTCATCATTACTCAGAGCCGGTTTCTTTCCTGATACAGTAGGCCCCAGTCATCATTACTCAGAGCGGGTTTCTTTCCTGATACAGTAGGCCTCAGTCATCATTACTCAGAGCCAGGTTTCTTTCCTGATACAGTAGGCCCCAGTCATCATTACTCAGAGCTGGTTTCTTTCCTGATACAGTAGACTGATACAGTAGGCTGATACAGTAGACTGATACAGTAGGCTGATACAGTAGACTGATACAGTAGGCTGATACAGTAGGCTTACAGTAGACTGATACAGTAGACTGATACAGTAGGCTGATACAGTAGACTGATACAGTAGGCTGATACAGTAGACTGATACAGTAGGCTGATACAGTAGGCTGATACAGTAGACTGATACAGTAGGCTGATACAGTAGGCTGATACAGTAGGCTGATACAGTAGGCTGATACAGTAGGCCCCAGTCATCATTACTCAGAGCGGTTTTATTTCCTGATACAGTAGGCCCCAGTCATCATTACTCAGAGCGGTTTTCTTTCCTGATACAGTAGACTGATACAGTAGGCCCCAGTCATCATTACTCAGAGCCGGTTTCTTTCCTGATACAGTAGGCCCCAGTCATCATTACTCAGAGCGGGTTTCTTTCCTGATACAGTAGACTGATACAGTAGGCCCCAGTCATCATTACTCAGAGCCGGGTTTCTTTCCTGATACAGTAGGCCCCAGTCATCATTACTCAGAGCGGGTTTCTTTCCTGATACAGTAGGCCCCAGTCATCATTACTCAGAGCGGGTTTCTTTCCTGATACAGTAGGCCCCAGTCATCATTACTCAGAGCGGTTTTCTTTCCTGATACAGTAGGCCCCAGTCGTCATAACTCAGAGCTCTTCTTAATATAGTATATGTTGTGCATTCAGAAGGTATTCAGACCCCTTCACTTTTTCCACATTTTGTTACGTTACAGCTAAAATGGATTACATTGTTTTTTCCCTTCATCAATCTACACACAAAACCCCATAATGACATCACAATACCCCATAATGACATCACAATACCCCATAATGACATCACAATACCCCATAATGACATCACAATACCCCATAATGACATCACAAAACCCCATAATGACATCACAATACCCCATAATGGCACAGGTACCACGCTGCACCTTGGTCCTTCCAACAGCCGAAAACAGACCAGGGGGGCCCTGACCTCCAGGCCCTGACCTCCAATATTTCTTTCCACCATCAAGAGGGGGGCCATTAAAATGTTTTGCTGTGAGGTGGGGGCCCCCCCAAACAAAAATGTTCTTAGGGCCCCCAAACGGCAAGAGCCGACCCTGACCTTACGTTGGGGATGTGGCCAAAGCCACTAAAAACTGACAGAGCCATTAGTCCTTGAAGCTCTATTGCAGTGTGCCGTGCAGGTGTGTGTTGCTCTGGATAAGAGTATCTGCTGGGGGGTGTATGGGTGTGTGTGTTGCTCTGGATAAGAGTATCTGCTGGGGGGCGGGTGTATGGGTGTGTGTGTTGCTCTGATAAGAGTATCTGCTGGGGGGTGTATGGGTGTGTGTGTTGCCTGGATAAGAGTATCTGCTGGGGGTGTGTGTGTGTTTGTGCCCTGCGGGTGTGTGTGTGTTGCTCTGATAAGAGTATCTGCTGGGGGGTGTGTGTGTTTTGTGTCTCCTGCGGGTGTGTGTGTGTTGCTCTGGATAAGAGTATCTGCTGGGGGGTGTTGCTCTGGATAAGAGTATCTGGGGGTGTTGCTGGGGGGTGTGTGTGTGTTTGTGCCCTGCGGGTGTGTGTGTGGAGTATAAATTAACCAGTGGTTTCCTGTTGTGATGGTATTGCATCATTAGATATCCTGTCAAATGCTACAGTACAAATCCAACTCTGTGTCTGTGTCTGTGTCTGTGTCTGTCTGTGTCTGTGTCTGTGTCTGTGTGTGTCTGTGTCTGTGTCTGTGTCTGTGTCTGTGTCTGTCTGTGTCTGTGTCTGTGTCTGTGTCTGTGTGCGTGTCTGTGTGCGTGTCTGTGTCTGTGTCTGTGTCTGTGTGCGTGTCTGTGTCTGTGTGCGTGTCTGTGTCTGTGTCTGTGTGTGTGTCTGTGTCTGTGTCTGTGTCTGTGTCTGTGTGTGTGTGTGTGTGTGTGTGTGTCTGTGTCCTGTGTCTGTGTGTGTCTGTGTCTGTGTCTGTGTCTGTGTCTGTGTGTGTCTGTGTCTGTGTCTGTGTCTGTGTCTGTGTGTGTGTCTGTCTGTGTGTCTGTCTGTGTCTGTGTCTGTGTCTGTGTCTGTGTGTGTCTGTGTCTGTGTCTGTGTCTGTCTGCGTGTGTGTGTCTGTGTCTGTGTCTGTGTCTGTGTCTGTGTGTGTGTGTGTCTGTGTGTGTGTGTGTCTGTGTCTGTGTCTGTGTCTGTGTGTCTGTGTCTGTGTCTGTGTCTGTGTGTGTCTGTGTCTGTGTCTGTGTCTGTGTCTGTCTGTGTCTGTGTCTGTGTGTGTCTGTGTCTGTGTCTGTCTGTGTGTGTGTGTCTGTGTCTGTGTGTCTGTGTCTGTGTCTGTGTGTGTGTCTGTGTCTGTGTCTGTGTCTGTGTCTGTGTCTGTCTGTGTCTGTGTCTGTGTCTGTGTGTGTGTGTCTGTGTCTGTGTCTGTGTGTGTGTCTGTGTCTGTCTGTGTCTGTGTGTGTCTGTGTCTGTGTCTGTCTGTGTCTGTGTCTGTGTCTGTGTGTGTGTCGTCTGTGTCTGTGTCTGTGTCTGTGTCTGTGTCTGTGTCTGTCTGTGTCTGTGTCTGTGTCTGTCTGTGTCTGTGTCTGTGTCTGTGTCTGTGTCTGTGTCTGTGTGTGTCTGTGTCTGTGTCTGTCTGTGTCTGTGTGTGTCTGTGTCTGTGTCTGTGTCTGTGTGTGTGTCGTCTGTGTCTGTGTCTGTGTGTGTGTCTGTGTCTGTGTCTGTGTCTGTCTGTGTCTGTGTGTGTCTGTGTCTGTCTGTGTCTGTGTGTGTCTGTGTCTGTCTGTGTCTGTGTGTGTCTGTGTCTGTGTCTGTGTCTGTCTGTGTGTCTGTGTCTGTGTGTCGTCTGTGTGTGTGTCTGTGTCTGTGTCTG
>NW_026286353.1:102500-110529 GCF_023373465.1 Oncorhynchus keta | reverse complement strand
AGATGGAGTAGAGGGAGGTATGGAGGGTGTAGTATGTACCAGTGATGAGGAGGGAGTAGAGGGAGGTATGGAGGGTGTAGTATGTACCAGTGATGAGGAGGGAGTAGAGGGAGGTATGGAGGGTGTAGTATGTACCAGTGATGAGGAGGGAGTAGAGGGAGGTATGGAGGGTGTAGTATGTACCAGTGATGAGGAGGGAGTAGAGGGAGGTATGGAGGGTGTAGTATGTACCAGTGATGAGGAGGGAGTAGAGGGAGGTATGGAGGGTGTAGTATGTACCAGTGATGAGGAGGGAGTAGAGGGAGGTATGGAGGGTGTAGTATGTACCAGTGATGAGGAGGGAGGTATGGAGGTATGCAGGGTGTAGTATGTACCAGGGATGAGGGAGGGGTATGGGAATATGGAAGTGTAGTATGTACCAGTATTGAGAGGAAGTAGAGGGGAAGTATGGAGAATTGTAGTATGTGCCAGTAATGAGATGGAAGTAGAAGTATAGAGGTAGTATGTACCAGTGATGAGGAGGAGGTATGGAGGTATACAGGAGGGTGTAGTATGTACCAGGGATGAGGAGGGAGGTATGGAGGTATGGAGGGTGTAGTATGTACCAGTGATGAGGATGGAGAGGAGGGAGGTATGGAGGGTGTAGTATGTACCAGTGATGAGGAGGGAGTGTATGGAGGTATGAGGGTGTAGTATGTACCAGTGATGGGAGGAGGAGGTATGGAGGTATGGAGGGTGTAGTATGTACCAGTGATGAGGAGGGAGGTATGGAGGTATGGAGGGTGTAGTATGTACCAGTGATGAGGAGGAGGTATGGGAGGTATGGAGGGTGTAGTATGTACCAGTGATGAGGAGGGAGTAGAGGAGGTATGGAGGGTGTAGTATGTACCAGTGATGAGGAGGAGGTATGGAGGTATGGAGGGTGTAGTATGTACCAGTGATGAGGAGGGAGGTATGGAGGTATGCAGGGTGTAGTATGTACCAGGGATGAGGAGGAGTAGAGGGAGGTATGGAGGGTGTAGTATGTACCAGTGATGAGGAGGGAGTAGGAGGTATGGAGGGGTGTAGTATGTACCAGTGATGAGGAGGGAGGTATGGAGGTATGCAGGGTGAAGTATGTACCAGGGATGAGAGGAGGTATGGAGGTATGGAGGGTGTAGTATGTACCAGTGATGAGATGGAGTAGAGGAGGTATGGAGGGTGTAGTATGTACCAGTGGAGGAGGTAGTATGGAGTATGCAGGGTGTAGTATGTACGGTGATAAGAGGAGGGCATATGGAGGGTGTAGTATGTACCAGTGCTGGGGTTAAGCTGGTGTCTTTAGGACTGGTCACTGTGTTTTGCTTTAGGACTGGTCACTGTGTTGGCTTTGTTGTTCGCCTGTAAAAGCAAGTAGTGTAGAGGGAACATCACACATCACATCACATCACAAACCTGACCTGACCTGGGTCAACTTTTTATTTAGCTTTTAGCCTTACCTGTTGTTGAAGGAATTTAATTCCACTGTTTTAATTCCCAATTAAAATTAAACACTCTGTCAATTCATAAGAATTTTTAAGACCCTTATTTTATAGGAATGGACAAAGCCCCGGTCTTAATGTCAAGTAACAGCCTTTATTCAAGAGAGTACTGAGTACATACACATTTTACCACAGAGCATAGACCCAAGGTCAGTCAGTGTAGATAAGCATTCTAGACAGTCTGGATTCATAGTTCATTAATTTGTACCAAGGAACAGACCGTCATTGTTCTAAACTCTTGACTACATTCACTACATTATATTCAATACTGGGAGCAAGAGAGAAAATTCATACATATACAGTAGCATAATAGTATTCGGATTAGCCAGTCCTGATTGAAATGTATACATAATTAGTCATCATTGATAAAAATCCCTTAACACCTGTACAATGGAACCAACAGACAGACAGTCCCCTAATGGTTTTATAGTGTATATGGATCCTACAGGGTTCAATAGACAGGATGATCTATACCAGAGTACCGAGACAGGACTATCTATACCAGAGTACTGAGACAGGACTATCTATACCAGAGTACTGAGACAGGACTATCTATACCAGAGTACTGAGACAGGACTATCTATACCAGAGTACTGAGACAGGACTATCTATACCAGAGTACTGAGACAGGACTATCTATACCAGAGTACTGAGACAGGACTATCTATACCAGAGTACTGAGACAGGACTATCTATACCAGAGTACTGAGACAGGACTATCTATACCAGAGTACTGAGACAGGACTATCTATACCAGAGTACTGAGACAGGACTATCTATACCAGAGTACTGAGACAGGACTATCTATACCAGAGTACTGAGACAGGACTATCTATACCAGAGTACTGAGACAGGACTATCTATACCAGAGTACTGAGACAGGACTATCTACTGACACCTATCTATAGTACTGACACAGGACTATCTATACCAGAGTACTGAGACAGGACAATCAGGAACTATCTATACTCTATGTTAGTACTGACTATCTATGTACTATACCAGAGACAGGACTTCTATACAGAGTACTGACACAGGGCTATCAATCAGCACCCTACTCCTATGTTAGTGCACTGCTTTCTGCAGAGGGCCAATCAGCACCCTACTCCCTATGTTAGTGCACTGCTTTCTGCAGAGGGCCAATCAGCACCCTACTCCCTATGTTAGTGCACTGCTTTCTGAAGAGGGCCAATCAGCAACCTTCTCTCTATGTTAGTGCACTGCTTTCTGCAGAGGGCCAATCAGCACCCTACTCTCTATGTTAGTGCACTGCTTTCTGCAGAGGGCTAATCAGCACCCTACTCTCTATGTTAGTGCACTGCTTTCTGCAGAGGGCTCTGACCAAAGGTAGGAAGGAAGGAAGGAAGGAATTTGGAACGCTAACCCAGAACTCACCTTGGAAGGTTCAAGACTCTTGACTGCTGTAGAGAGGAAGGAAGGAAGGAAGGAAGGAAGGAAGGAAGGAAGGAAGGAAGGAAGGAAGGAAGGAAGGAAGGAAGGAAGAAGGAAGAGAGAGAGAGAGAGAGAGAGGAGGAAGAGAGAAATAGAGAGGAAGGTTAATACCAGTGTTTCTCACAGAGGCAGACAGCCTCCATAGTGCAACAGGGCTGTGTTCATTAGACTCAAAACAAGAGGAAACGTTTTGAAACATGCAGGGACTAAATGGCTCAATCTGTCAAATGACAGAGACAAGTTTCCTTGTGTTTCAAAACGTTTCAAATATACAGTTGTATTAAAGTTATGGCATTAAAGTCAGTAATAAAGTCATGGTATTAAAGTCAGTAATAAAGTCATGTATTAAAGTCATGGTATTAAAGTCAGTATTAAAGTCAGTATTAAAGTCAGTATTAAAGTCAGTAATAAAGTCAGTATTAAAGTCAGTATTAAAGTCAGTATTAAAGTCAGTAATAAAGTCAGTATTAAAGTCAGTATTAAAGTCAGTATTAAAGTCATGGTATTAAAGTCATGTATTAAAGTCAGTATTAAAGTCAGTATTAAAGTCAGTATTAAAGTCAGTAAAAAGTCAGTATTAAAGTCATTGTATAAAGTCATATTAAAGTATATAAAGTCAGTCAGTATTAAAGTCAGTATTAAAGTCAGTATTAAAGTCAGTAATAAAGTCAGTATTAAAAGTCAGTATTAAAGTCAGTAATAAAGTTAGTATTAAAGTCAGTATTAAAGTCAGTATTAAAGTCAGTATTAAAGTCAGTATTAAAGTCAGTATTAAAGTCAGTATAAAGTCATGTATTAAAGTCAGTATTAAAGTCAGTATTAAAGTCAGTAATAAAGTCAGTATTAAAGTCAGTATTAAAGTCAGTATTAAAGTCATGGTATTAAAGTCAGTATTAAAGTCAGTATTAAAGTCAGTATTAAAGTCATAAAGTCAGTATTAAAGTCATTGTATTAAAGTCAGTATTAAAGTCAGTATTAAAGTCAGTATTAAAGTCAGTATTAAAGTCAGTATTAAAGTCAGTATTAAAGTCAGTATTAAAGTCAGTAATAAAGTCAGTATTAAAGTCAGTATTAAAGTCAGTAATAAGTTAGTATTAAAGTCAGTATTAGTCAGTATTAAAGTCATGGTATTAAAGTCAGTATTAAAGTCAGTATTAAAGTCATGGTATTAAAGTCAGTATTAAAGTCAGTAATAAAGTCAGTATTAAAGTCATCAGTATTAAAGTCAGTATTAAAGTCATGGTATTAAAGTCAGTTATAAAGTCAATTAAAGTCATGGTAATAAAGTCAGTATTAAAGTCATGGTATTAAAGTCAGTATTAAAGTCAGTATTAAAGTCAGTATTAAAGTCATGGTATTAAAGTCAGTATTAAAGTCAGTATTAAAGTCATGGTATTAAAGTCAGTATTAAAGTCAGTATTAAAGTCAGTATTAAAGTCAGTATTAAAGTCAGTATTAAAGTCATGGTATTAAAGTCAGTATTAAAGTCAGTATTAAAGTCATGGTATTAAAGTCAGTATTAAAGTCATGGTATTAAAGTCAGTATTAAAGTCATGTATTAAAGTCAGTATTAAAGTCAGTATTAAAGTCATGGTATTAAGTCAGTTTAAAGTCAGTATTAAAGTCAGTATTAAAGTCAGTATTAAAGTCAGTATTAAAGTCAGTATTAAAGTCAGTATTAAAGTCATATTAAAGTCAGTATTAAAGTCAGTATTAAAGTCAGTATTAAAGTCAGTATTAAAGTCAGTATTAAAGTCAGTATTAAAGTCAGTATTAAAGTCAGTATTAAAGTCAGTATTAAAGTCATGGTATTAAAGTCATGTATTAAAGTCAGTATTAAAGTCAGTATTAAAGTCATGGTATTAAAGTCAGTATTAAAGTCAGTATTAAAGTCAGTATTAAAGGTATTAAAGTCAGTATTAAAGTCAGTATTAAAGTCAGTATTAAAGTCATGTATTAAAGTCATGGTATTAAAGTCAGTATTAAAGTCATGTATTAAAGTCAGTATTAAAGTCAGTATTAAAGTCAGTATTAAAGTCATGGTATAAAGTCAGTATTAAAGTCATGGTATTAAAGTCATGGTATTAAAGTCAGTATTAAAGTCAGTATTAAAGTCAGTATTAAAGTCATGGTATTAAAGTCATGGTATTAAAGTCATGTTTAAAGTCAGTATTAAAGTCATGGTATTAAAGTCATGTTATAAAGTCAGTATTAAAGTCATGGTATAAAGTCATGTTATAAAGTCAGTATTAAAGTCATGGTATTAAAGTCATGGTATTAAAGTCAGTATTAAAGTCATGGTATTAAAGTCAGTATTAAAGTCAGTATTAAAGTCAGTATTAAAGTCAGTATTAAAGTCAGTATTAAAGTCAGTATTAAAGTCATGGTATTAAAGTCATGGTATTAAAGTCAGTATTAAAGTCAGTATTAAAGTCATGGTATTAAAGTCAGTATTAAAGTCAGTATTAAAGTCAGTATTAAAGTCAGTATTAAAGTCATGTATTAAAGTCAGTATTAAAGTCAGTATTAAAGTCAGTATTAAAGGTATTAAAGTCATGTATTAAAGTCAGTATTAAAGTCAGTATTAAAGTCATGTTTAAAGTCATGGTATTAAAGTCATGGTATTAAAGTCAGTATTAAAGTCATGGTATTAAAGTCAGTATTAAAGTCAGTATTAAAGTCATGGTATTAAAGTCAGTATTAAAGTCAGTATTAAAGTCAGTATTAAAGTCATGGTATTAAAGTCAGTATTAAAGTCAGTATTAAAGTCAGTATTAAAGTCATGGTATTAAAGTCAGTATTAAAGTCATGGTATTAAAGTCAGTATTAAAGTCATGGTATTAAAGTCATGGTATTAAAGTCAGTATTAAAGTCAGTATTAAAGTCAGTATTAAAGTCAGTATTAAAGTCAGTATTAAAGTCAGTATTAAAGTCAGTATTAAAGTCATGGTATTAAAGTCAGTATTAAAGTCATGTATTAAAGTCATGGTATTATAAAGTCAGTATTAAAGTCATGGTATAAAGTCATGGTATTAAAGTCAGTAATACAGTCATGGTATTAAAGTCAGTATTAAAGTCAGTATTAAAGTCAGTATTAAAGTCAGTATTAAAGTCATGTAATAAAGTCATGTATATAAAGTCAGTATTAAAGTCATGGTATTAAAGTCAGTATTAAAGTCATGTATTAAAGTAATTAAAGTCATGTATTAAAGTCAGTATTAAAGTCAGTATTAAAGTCAGTATTAAAGTCATGGTATTAAAGTCATGTATTAAAGTCAGTAATAAAGTCAGTATTAAAGTCATGGTATTAAAGTCAGTATTAAAGTCATGGTATTAAAGTCAGTATTAAAGTCAGTATTAAAGTCAGTAATAAAGTCATGTTATAAAGTCAGTATTAAAGTCAGTATTAAAGTCAGTAATAAAGTCATGTTATAAAGTCAGTATTAAAGTCATGGTATTAAAGTCAGTATTAAAGTCATGGTATTAAAGTCATGTATTAAAGTCAGTATTAAAGTCAGTATTAAAGTCAGTAATAAAGTCAGTATTAAAGTCAGTATTAAAGTCAGTATTAAAGTCAGTATTAAAGTCAGTATTAAAGTCAGTATTAAAGTCAGTATAAAGTCATGGTATTAAAGTCAGTATTAAAGTCAGTATTAAAGTCAGTATTAAAGTCAGTATTAAAGTCAGTATTAAAGTCATGTTATAAAGTCAGTATTAAAGTCATGGTATAAAGTCAAAGTCAGTATTAAAGTCAGTATTAAAGTCAGTATAAAGTCATGGTATTAAAGTCAGTATTAAAGTCATGGTATTAAAGTCAGTATTAAAAGTCAGTATTAAAGTCAGTATTAAAGTCAGTATTAAAGTCATGGTATTAAAGTCATGGTATTAAAGTCAGTATTAAAGTCATGGTATAAAGTCATGTTATTAAAGTCAGTATTAAAGTCATGGTATTAAAGTCAGTATTAAAGTCAGTATTAAAGTCAGTATTAAAGTCAGTATTAAAGTCATGTTATAAAGTCAGTATTAAAGTCAGTATAAAGTCATGTATTAAAGTCAGTATTAAAGTCATGTATAAAGTCAGTATTAAAGTCAGTATTAAAGTCATGGTATTAAAGTCAGTATTAAAGTCAGTATTAAAGTCAGTATTAAAGTCAGTATTAAAGTCATGGTATTAAAGTCAGTATTAAAGTCATGGTATTAAAGTCAGTATTAAAGTCATGTTTTAAAGTCATGTTATAAAGTCAGTATTAAAGTCATGGTATTAAAGTCAGTATTAAAGTCAGTATTAAAGTCAGTATTAAAGGTATAAAGTCATGTATTAAAGTCAGTATAAAGTCAGTATTAAAGTCATGTCTTAAAGTCAGTATTAAAGTCATGGTATTAAAGTCAGTATTAAAGTCAGTATTAAAGTCAGTATTAAAGTCATGTATTAAAGTCAGTATTAAAGTCATGTTATTAAAGTCATGTATTAAAGTCAGTATTAAAGTCAGTATTAAAGTCAGTATTAAAGTCATGTATTAAAGTCAGTATTAAAGTCAGTATTAAAGTCAGTATTAAAGTCAGTATTAAAGTCAGTATTAAAGTCAGTATTAAAGTCAGTAATAAAGTCAGTATTAAAGTCAGTATTAAAGTCATGTATAAAGTCATGTTATTAAAGTCAGTATTAAAGTCAGTTTAAAGTCAGTATTAAAGTCAGTATTAAAGTCAGTATTAAAGTCAGTATTAAAGTCAGTATTAAAGTCAGTATTAAAGTCAGTAATAAAGTCAGTATTAAAGTCATGGTATTAAAGTCAGTATTAAAGTCAGTATTAAAGTCAGTATTAAAGTCAGTATTAAAGTCATGTTATAAGTCAGTATTAAAGTCATGTATTAAAGTCAGTATTAAAGTCAGTATTAAAGTCAGTATTAAAGTCATGGTATTAAAGTCAGTATTAAAGTCAGTATTAAAGTCAGTATTAAAGTCATGTATTAAAGTCATGTTTAAAGTCAGTATTAAAGTCATGGTATTAAAGTCATGTATTAAAGTCAGTATTAAAGTCAGTATTAAAGTCAGTAAT
>NW_026286353.1:82500-97500 GCF_023373465.1 Oncorhynchus keta | reverse complement strand
AACAATTAAAAAGAAGAAAATGATTAATTGTAAAGATCAAATAAAATCAGTTATTTAATCTCTAAAGAAAACATGAATCAAAATAACTGCAAAACAGACAGATATGGTAGTAAAGTCTTACTTTTGGAGTTTTCACACAGCAGTGGACAAAGAGTCTCTAGAGAAGGACTGATCATTTCAGACAGCAGTGACTATAGTCTCTACTGAAGGAGAGAGAGACTATAGAGACTGAAGGACTGAGAGACAGCGAGGAGAGAGACAGAGAGTCTCTAGAGAAGAGACAGATCATTTCACAGACAGCAGAGGTAGAGAGAGAGAGAGACAGAGAGGGAGAGAGAGACAGAGAGGGAGAGAGAGAGAGAGAGAGAGAGAGAGAGAGAGAGGTAGAGAGAGAGAGAGAGAGAGAGAGAGACAGAGAGTAGAGAGAGACAGAGAGACAGAGAGAAGGAGATCAGACACAGAGAGAGAGCAGTGGACAGAGAGAGACAAAGAAGGACTGATCAAGAACAGAGAGAGAGAGAGATAGGACTCTACTGAAGAAGTTTTCATTTACCAGCAGAGTGGTCAAAATGGCTCCTAAAATTGTGGAGGGGACAGAAAGAAAGGAGGGTAGGATGGAGAGTCAGAAAAGGACTGAGGAGAGAGCAGAAAAGAGCAAGGGAGGAGAGAGTCAGAAAAGAGGAGGGAGGATTTCAGAGCAGAAAAGAGGAGGGGAGGAGAGATCAGAAAAGCAGTGGTAAGAGAGTCAGAAAAGAGGAGGGGAGGAGAGAGCAGAAAAGAGGAGGAGGATTTCAGAAAAGAGGAGGGGAAGAGAGAGAGTCTCAGAAAAGAGGAGGGGAGGAGAGAGCAGAAAAGAGGAGGGGAGGAAGAGAGAGCAGAAAAGAGAAAAGAGGGGAGGAGAGAGCAGAAAAGAGGAGGGGAGGAGAGAGCAGAAAAGAGGAGGGGAAGAGAGAGCAGAAAAGAGGAGGGGAAGAGAGAGCAGAAAAGAGGAGGGGAGGAGAGAGCAGAAAAGCGGAGGAGGAAGAGAGAGCAGAAAAGAGGAGGGGGAAGAGAGAAAGAGGAGGGGAGGAGAGAGCAGAAAAGCAAGAGAGAGCAGAAAAAGAGTACTATAGTCTCTAAAAGAGGAGGAAGGAAGAGAGAGCAGAAAAGCAGGGTAGGAAGGAGCATCATTTCAACAGAAAAGTCTCTACTGAGGGGGGAGGAGAGATCATTTCAACAGCAGAAAACTGAGGGGATCATTTCAACAGGAGTGGTACTATAGTCTCTACTGAAGGAGATCATTTCACCAGAAAAAAGAAGGAGTGGTACTATAGTCTCTACTGAAGGAGATCATTTCAACAGCAGACTGAAGGGCTGAGCAGTGGTAGTCTCTACTGAAGGAGAGCAGTGGTATATCACTAAGGACTTCAAAGACAACAGCAGTTTTTCTCTACTGAAGGACTGATCATTTCAACAGCAGTGGTACTATAGTCTCTACTGAAGGACTGATCATTTCAACAGCAGTGGTACTATAGTCTCTACTGAAGGACTGATCATTTCAACAGCAGTGGTACTATAGTCTCTACTGAAGGACTGATCATTTCACCAGACAGCAGCAGTGGTACTATAGTCTCTACTGAAGGACTGATCATTTCAACAGCAGTGGTACTATAGTCTCTACTGAAGGACTGATCATTTCAAGACAGCAGTGGTACTATAGTCTCTACTGAAGGACTGATCATTTCAACAGCAGTGGTACTATAGTCTCTACTGAAGGACTGATCATTTCAACAGCAGTGGTACTATAGTCTCTACTGAAGGGCTGATCATTTCAACAGCAGTGGTACTATAGTCTCTACTGAAGGACTGATCATTTCAACAGCAGTGGTACTATAGTCTCTACTGAAGGACTGATCATTTCAACAGCAGTGGTACTATAGTCTCTACTGAAGGACTGATCATTTCAAGACAGCAGTGGTACTATAGTCTCTACTGAAGGACTGATCATTTCACCAGACAACAGCAGTGGTACTATAGTCTCTACTGAAGGACTGATCATTTCAAGACAGCAGTGGTACTATAGTCTCTACTGAAGGACTGATCATTTCAACAGCAGTGGTACTATAGTCTCTACTGAAGGACTGATCATTTCAACAGCAGTGGTACTATAGTCTCTACTGAAGGGCTGATCATTTCAACAGCAGTGGTACTATAGTCTCTACTGAAGGACTGATCATTTCAACAGCAGTGGTACTATAGTCTCTACTGAAGGACTGATCATTTCAACAGCAGTGGTACTATAGTCTCTACTGAAGGACTGATCATTTCACCAGACAACAGCAGTGGTACTATAGTCTCTACTGAAGGACTGATCATTTCAACAGCAGTGGTACTATAGTCTCTACTGAAGGACTGATCATTTCAACAGCAGTGGTACTATAGTCTCTACTGAAGGACTGATCATTTCAACAGCAGTGGTACTATAGTCTCTACTGAAGGACTGATCATTTCAACAGCAGTGGTACTATAGTCTCTACTGAAGGACTGATCATTTCAACAGCAGTGGTACTATAGTCTCTACTGAAGGACTGATCATTTCAACAAGGACTGATCATTTCACCAGCAGTGGTACTATAGTCTCTACTGAAGGACTGATCATTTCACCAGACAACAGCAGTGGTACTATAGTCTCTACTGAAGGACTGATCATTTCACCTGAGACAACAGCAGTGGTACTATAGTCTCTACTGAAGGACTGATCATTTCAACAGCAGTGGTACTATAAGGACTGTCATTTCTACTGAAGGACTGATCATTTCACCAGCAACAGCAGTGGTACTATAGTCTCTACTGAAGGACTGATCATTTCACCAGACAACAGCAGTGGTACTATAGTCTCTACTGAAGGACTGATCATTTCAAGTGGTACAGCAGTGGTACTATAGTCTCTACTGAAGGACTGATCATTTCACCACAGCAGTGGTACTATAGTCTCTACTGAAGGACTGATCATTTCAACAGCAGTGGTACTATAGTCTCTACTGAAGGACTGATCATCATAGTTCTACTGAAGGACTGATCATTTCAACAGCAGTGGTACTATAGTCTCTACTGAAGGACTGATCATTTCATTTCACAGACAACAGCAGTGGTACTATAGTCTCTACTGAAGGACTGATCATTTCACAGCAGACAACAGCAGCAGTGGTACTATAGTCTCTACTGAAGGGCTGATCATTTCAAGTGGTACAGCAGTGGTACTATAGTCTCTACTGAAGGACTGATCATTTCACCAGACAACAGCAGTGGTACTATAGTCTCTACTGAAGGACTGATCATTTCAACAGCAGTGGTACTATAGTCTCTACTGAAGGGCTGATCATTTCACCAGACAACAGCAGTGGTACTATAGTCTCTACTGAAGGGCTGATCATTTCAACAGCAGTGGTACTATAGTCTCTACAGCAGTGGCACTATAGTCTCTAAGGACTGATCATTTCAACAGCAGTGGTACTATAGTCTCTAGTGAAGGACTGATCATTTCACCAGACAACAGCAGTGGTACTATAGTCTCTACTGAAGGACTGATCATTTCAACAGCAGTGGTACTATAGTCTCTACTGAAGGACTGATCATTTCAACAGCAGTGGTACTATAGTCTCTACTGAAGGACTGATCATTTCAACAGCAGTGGTACTATAGTACTATAGTCTCTACTGAAGGACTGATCTGAAGGACTGATCATTTCACCAGACAACAGCAGTGGTACTATAGTCTCTACTGAAGGACTGATCATTTCAACAGCAGACAACAGCAGTGGTACTATAGTCTCTACTGAAGGACTGATCATTTCAACAGCAGTGGTACTATAGTCTCTACTGAAGGACTGATCAGGGCTGATCATTTCACCAGACAACAGCAGTGGTACTATAGTCTCTACTGAAGGACTGATCATTTCAACCAGACAAGTCAGCAGTGGTACAGTGGTACTATAGTCTCTACTGAAGGACTGATCATTTCACCAACAGCAGTGGTACTATAGTCTCTACTGAAGGACTGATCATTTCAACAGCAGTGGTACTATAGTCTCTACTGAAGGACTGATCATTTCACCAGACAACAGCAGTGGTACTATAGTCTCTACTGAAGGACTGATCATTTCACTCAGACAACAGCAGTGGTACTATAGTCTCTACTGAAGGACTGATCATTTCAACAGCAGTGGTACTATAGTCTCTACTGAAGGACTGATCATTTCAACAGCAGTGGTACTATAGTCTCTACTGAAGGACTGGTCATTTCACCAGACAACAGCAGTGGTACTAGACAACAGCAGTGGTACTATAAGGACTGATCTCTACTGAAGGACTGATCATTTCAACAGCAGTGGTACTATAGTCTCTACTGAAGGGCTGATCATTTCACCAGACAACAGCAGTGGTACTATAGTCTCTACTGAAGGACTGATCATTTCACCAGACAACAGCAGTGGTACTATAGTCTCTACTGAAGGACTGATCATTTCAACAGCAGTGGTACTATAGTCTCTACTGAAGGACTGATCATTTCAACAGCAGTGGTACTATAGTCTCTACTGAAGGACTGATCATTTCACCAGACAACAGCAGTGGTACTATAGTCTCTACTGAAGGACTGATCATTTCACCAGCAGTGGTACTATAGTCTCTACTGAAGGACTGATCATTTCAACAGCAGTGGTACTATAGTCTCTACTGAAGGACTGATCATTTCACCAGACAACAGCAGTGGTACTATAGTCTCTACTGAAGGGCTGATCATTTCAACAGCAGTGGTACTATAGTCTCTACTGAAGGACTGATCATTTCACCAGACAACAGCAGTGGTACTATAGTCTCTACTGAAGGGCTGATCATTTCAACAGCAGTGGTACTATAGTCTCTACTGAAGGACTGATCATTTCACCAGACAACAGCAGTGGTACTATAGTCTCTACTGAAGGACTGATCATTTCACCAGACAACAGCAGTGGTACTATAGTCTCTACTGAAGGACTGATCATTTCAACAGCAGTGGTACTATAGTCTCTACTGAAGGACTGATCATTTCACCAGACAACAGCAGTGGTACTATAGTCTCTACTGAAGGACTGATCATTTCACCAGACAACAGCAGTGGTACTATAGTCTCTACTGAAGGACTGATCATTTCAACAGCAGTGGTACTATAGTCTCTACTGAAGGACTGATCATTTCACCAGACAACAGCAGTGGTACTATAGTCTCTACTGAAGGACTGATCATTTCAACAGCAGTGGTACTATAGTCTCTACTGAAGGACTGATCATTTCAACAGCAGTGGTACTATAGTCTCTACTGAAGGACTGATCATTTCAAAGCAGGTGGAAAGGGGGTGAGAAAGAGAAGGGTGTGTGCTTGGCTACATCCCAAAGGGTGCCCTATTCCTATAAAAGGCACTGCTCTTTTATTAAAGGATATTTATTGTGATATTTTCTTTTGACAATAATAATAAACAGAAACAGAACCGTAGAATTAAATAACAAATGAACAAAGTATTTTAGATCAGACCTCTATGGGCCTTGTAGTAATGCACGGAATAGGAATAGGTATAGGGAATAGGGTATAATGAATAGGTATCAGGAATAGGGTATAGGGAATAGGGTATAAGAATAGGAATATGGAATAAGGTATAGGGTATAAGGAATAGGAATATGGAATAAGGTATAGGGTATAAGGAATAGGGTATAAGGAATAGGGAATATGGAATAAGGTATAGGGTATGGGGTATAAGGGCGGCAGCGTAGCCTAGTGGTTAGAGCGTTGGACTAGTAACCGGAAGGTACTAGTCCAAATCTGTCGTTCTGCCCCTGAGCAGGCAGTTAACCCACTGTTCCCAGGCCGTCATTGAAAATAAGAATATGTTCTTAACTGACTTGCCTGGTTAAATAAAGGTAAAATTAAAATAAATAAAAAAATTGGGAATAGGGTATAAGGAATAGAGTATAGGGTATAGGGAATAGGGTATATGAATAGAGTATAGGGTATAGGGAATAGGGTATATGGAATAGAGTATAGGGTATAAGGAATAGAGCATCAACAGAGTATAGGGTATCAGGAATAGGGCATAATGAATAGGAATAGGGAATAATGAATAGGAATAGGGTATAGGGTATAATGTATAGGAATAGGGTATAAGGTATAGGCACAGGGTATAAGGTATAGGGTACAGGGTATAAGGTATAGGGAATAGGGTACAGGAATAGGGAAATGGGTATAGGGAATAGGGTATAGGAAATATGGAATAGGGTATAGGGAATAGAGTTCTGGGTATACAGTAGTGCATAGTATAGGGGAATAGGGTATAAGGAATAGAGTTCTGGGTATACAGTAGTGCATAGTATAGGGAATAGGGTATATGAATAGGGCATCGGAACAGGAATAGGGTATAAGGTATAGGAATAGGGATAGGTACAGGAATAGGGTTCAGGGTATAAGGTATAGGGAATAGGGCAAACAAGGAAATAGGGAAATGGGTATAGGGAATAGGGCATAGGGAATAGGGCATAGGAATAGGGTATATGAAATATGGTATAGGGAATAGGGCATAGGGAATAGAGCTCTGGGTATACAGTAGTGCATAGTATAGGAATAGGGTATAAGGAATATGGTAACGGGAACAGGGAATAGGGTATAAGGAATAGGGAATAGGGAATCATGAATAGGAATAGGGTATAAGAATAGGGTATAGGGTATATGGAATAGGGATAGGGTACAGGAATAGGGTAAAGGGTATAAGGTATAGGGAATAGGTACAGGGAATAGAGTATAGGGTACAGGAATAGGGAAATGGGTATAAGGAATAGGGTATAGGAAATATGGAATAGGGTATAGGGAATAGGGTATAGGGAATAGAGCTCTGGGTATACAGTAGTGCATAGTATAGGAATAGGGTATATGAATATGGTATAGGGTATAATGTATAGGGAATAGGGTATATGAATAGGGATAGGGTACAGGAATAGGGTACAGGGTATAAGGTATAGGGAATAGGGTATAGGGAATAGAGCTCAGGATACAGTAGTGCATAGTATAGGAATAGGGTATAAGGAATATGGTATCGGGAACAGGGAATAGGGTATAGAGTTCTGGGTATACACACGGTTTAGGAAATAGGGTATAGAGCTCTGGGTGGACAGCAGCACATGGTATAGGGAATAGAGTATAGGGAATAGAGTATAGGAATAGGGTATAGGGAATAGGGTATAGGGAATAGGGTATAGGGAATAGGGTATAGGGAATAGGGTATAGGGAATAGGGCATAGGAATAGGGCATAGGGAATAGGGTATAGGAGAGACACATCCCTTGAGTTTCTGAATAGAACAGAGGACAGTGAAAGAGGAGTGTTACCTGAGTTTCTGAATAGAACAGAGGACAGTGAAAGAGGAGTGTTACCTTGAGTTTCTGAATAGAACAGAGGACAGTGAAAGAGGAGTGTTACCTTGAGTTTTCTCCTGGCGTTGAACTTCTTCAGACACTCCACAGTCTCCTGTCTGTGCATCATGGAAGCTACAGTGGACCGTTGCTGCAGACAAGAGAACGTCATGTTTACTGTTCATTTTATATTGTGTTGTTTTTCTTCACTTTTGTATATTATCTACTTCCACTTGCTTTGGCAATGTTAACAACATGTTTCCCATGCCAATAAAGCCCCTTGAATGTAGTTGAATTGAGAGAGAATGGTATGTTATACAGGGGATCCCATTGAGACCTCGGGTCTCCGTGAGGACAACAATTCCAATAATCAATATGATCAATACAATAAACAACACAAATATTTAAACTACAAGATACAGTAACAGATACATATACATTAAATTACATTTAATCAAAACTATTACAAATCTGATTAGGGGTTTAAACTGCCCTAGTGGTACAGGGGAACCCAAATCTCAGTGAACTCATTCATCATTAGGGGTTTTAAACTGCCCTAGTGGTACCAGGGAACCCAAATCTCAGTGAACTCAATCATCATTAGGGGTTTTAAACTGCCTTAGTGGTCCCGGGAACCCAAAAGAGGAGAGCTCAAACTAAAAAGAGGATTTACCTTTAACTTAGTGGAGACAAGAGGGACCTCAAGAGTTAACCAACACTTATATTGGTTTACTTCAACTGGGAAGTTTGTAAACAAAGTGGGAGTAATGAAGAGATCTACGGGACTTTACTGAGGGACCAGACAACCTTCTGATTCAGGACCAGACAACCCTCTGATTCAGGATGTAGTGACGAGTAATGAAGAGATCTACGGGACTTTACTGAGGGACCAGACAACCCTCTGATTCAGGACCAGACAACCTTCTGATTCAGGATGTAGTGACGAGTAATGAAGAGATCTACGGGACTTTACTGAGGGACCAGACAACCCTCTGATTCAGGACCAGACAACCTTCTGATTCAGGATGTAGTGATGAGTAATGAAGAGATCTACGGGACTTTACTGAGGGACCAGACAACCCTCTGATTCAGGACCAGACAACCTTCTGATTCAGGATGTAGTGATGAGTAATGAAGAGATCTACGGGACTTTACTGAGGGACCAGACAACCCTCTGATTCAGGACCAGACAACCTTCTGATTCAGGATGTAGTGATGAGTAATGAAGAGATCTACGGGACTTTACTGAGGGACCAGACAACCCTCTGATTCAGGACCAGACAACCTTCTGATTCAGGATGTAGTGACGAGTAATGAAGAGATCTACGGGACTTTACTGAGGGACCAGACAACCCTCTGATTCAGGACCAGACAACCTTCTGATTCAGGATGTAGTGATGAGTAATGAAGAGATCTACGGGACTTTACTGAGGGACCAGACAACCTTCTGATTCAGGATGTAGTGACGAGTAATGAAGAGATCTACGGGACTTTACTGAGGGACCAGACAACCCTCTGATTCAGGACCAGACAACCCTCTGATTCAGGATGTAGTGACGAGTAATGAAGAGATCTACGGGACTTTACTGAGGGACCAGACAACCTTCTGATTCAGGACCAGACAACCCTCTGATTCAGGATGTAGTGATGAGTAATGAAGAGATCTACGTATGTAGTGACGAGAATTACAACTGTCCCCTGTGATAAGGAACTAGGGTAGACGGCATCAAAGGATTTAGAGTGGTGTGTCTGCTGTATTTGGAAAATAAGGTATCACAATAAGTCCAGAACCGAGCAGGAACGACAATCTGCTTCCTGCTGTTTAAGACAGGCAAAATCTACTTCTTTAAAAAAACGAAGAAGAAGAAGCCCACTTTAAATCTTAGCTTTTTAACTAGCTCCTCAGTCTGTTTTTTAAACGTTTGAATCGTCGTCAATACAAATAATGTTTCATTGGAGAGGAGAGATCAGTGGAAGGGCTGTGTGTGTGTGTGTGTGTGTGTGTGTGTGTGTGTGTGTGTGTGTGTGTGTGTGTGTGTGTGTGTGTGTGTGTGTGTGTGTGTGTGTGTGTGTGTGTGTGTGTGTGTGTGTGTGTGTGTGTGTGTGTGTGTGTGTGTGTCCATACACAGATCCAGGGGTGTTTGAGGGCCTCTGCGGTGGTGATGCGTTTTCCGGGGTTGATGGTCAACATCTTATTGATCAGGTCTTTGGCATCAGGAGTCACTGTGTCCCACTCTGGGGACGGGAACTATAGACACACATTACACACAATCAGTCAGTCCATCAATCAATCAATACATTCCACCATTCTGTCTATCAATTCATTAATTTCCAACACCAGTGGAGAGAGAGAGAGAGAGAGAGAGAGAGAGAGAGAGAGAGAGAAAGACAGAGAGAGACAGAGACAGAGAGAGACAGAGAGACAGACAGAGAGACAGACAGAGAGACGGAGAGAGAGAGAGAGAGAGAGACAGACAGACAGACAGACAGACAGACAGACAGACAGACAGACAGAGAGAGAGAGGGTTGGTAGTTCTCCCATCGTAGAGAGGAGAGAGTCAGACAGAGAGATAGATAGATAGATAGATAGAGGTTGGTAGTTCTCCCATCGTAGAGAGTCAGACAGAGAGATAGAGGTTGGTAGTTCTCCCATCGTAGAGAGTCAGACAGAGAGATAGAGGTTGGTAGTTCTCCCATCGTAGAGAGGAGAGAGTCAGACAGAGAGATAGATAGAGGTTGGTAGTTCTCCCATCGTAGAGAGGAGAGTCAGTCAGACAGAGAGATAGAGGTTGGTAGTTCTCCCATCATAGAGAGGAGAGAGTCAGACAGAGAGATAGAGGTTGGTAGTTCTCCTGTCGTGGAGAGGAGAGAGTCAGTCAGACAGAGAGATAGAGGTTGGTAGTTCTCACATCGTAGAGAGGAGAGTCAGTCAGACAGAGAGATAGATAGAGGTTGGTAGTTCTCCCATCGTAGAGAGGAGAGAGTCAGACAGACAGAGAGATAGAGGTTGGTAGTTCTCACATCATAGAGAGGAGAGAGTCAGACAGACAGAGAGATAGAGGTTGGTAGTTCTCCCATCGTAGAGAGTCAGACAGAGAGATAGAGGTTGGTAGTTCTCCCATCGTAGAGAGTCAGACAGAGAGATAGAGGTTGGTAGTTCTCCCATCAGACAGAGAGAGGAGAGAGAGTCAGTCAGACAGAGAGAGAGATAGAGGTTGGTAGTTCTCCCATCGTAGAGAGGAGAGAGTCAGACAGACAGAGAGATAGAGGTTGGTAGTTCTCCATCATAGAGAGGAGAGAGTCAGACAGACAGAGAGATAGAGGTTGGTAGTTCTCACATCATAGAGGAGTCAGAGAGAGAGATCAGACAGACAGAGAGATAGAGGTTGGTAGTTCTCCTGTCGTAGAGAGGAGAGAGTCAGTCAGACAGAGAGATAGAGGTTGGTAGTTCTCCCATCATAGAGAGGAGAGAGTCAGACAGAGAGATAGAGGTTGGTAGTTCTCCCATCATAGAGAGGAGAGAGTCAGACAGACAGAGAGATAGAGGTTGGTAGTTCTCCCATCGTAGAGAGGAGAGTCAGTCAGACAGAGAGATAGAGGTTGGTAGTTCTCCCATCGTAGAGAGGAGAGTCAGTCAGACAGAGAGATAGAGGTTGGTAGTTCTCCCATCGTAGAGAGGAGAGAGTCAGTCAGACAGAGAGATAGAGGTTGGTAGTTCTCCCATCGTAGAGAGGAGAGAGTCAGTCAGACAGAGAGATAGAGGTTGGTAGTTCTCCTGTCGTAGAGAGGAGAGAGTCAGGCAGACAGAGAGATAGATAGAGGTTGGTAGTTCTCACATCGTAGGCCCCAGCCTTGATCTGCTGGTACAGTCTGTGTTGGTCCTCGTCCCAGAAGGGAGGATAACCGACCAATAGGATGTACAGGATCACCCCTGGCAGGAAGACACAACACAGTCTTGACCCCAAACTGACCCCTTTTTGAAATTTCACTTCCTGAATTGGAATGGAATTGAGCCAACTTTCAGCAGGGAACAATGATTTGGAACAATCACATATAAGAGGTATGTTATTTAGTTTAGTTCTAAAGGTCAAAGGTTAGAGATTAAAAGGTTGTTTGTTTACCACAGGCCCACATGTCCACAGGCTTCCCATATGGGTCTTTTCTCAGAACCTCTGGAGACAGGTAGCCTGGTGTACCAGCAAAACCTGTAGGGGAGGGAGGAGGGAGGGAGGGAGGGAGGGAGGGGAGGGGAGGGAGGGAGGGAGGGAGGGAGGGAGGGAGGGAGGGAGGGAGGGAGGGAGGGAGGGAGGGAGGGAGGGAGGGAGGGAGGGAGGGAGGGAGGAGAGGGAGAATAAATGGATGAGTGTATCAATAGTTTGATTGATTGATTTGAGTGACCTTTCTTTTAGGCTAACTACCGCCCTGACAATTCAAAAGTGGTAAGAGGCTAGGGGTCAATTCTAGGCCACAATTGGGCCACAACAGCGCCCTTAACCACTGTGCCACCCGGGATCCCCTCAGGGTCTGTGTGTCCTCTAATACACTAGTGTGCAGACCAGACCCGACCCGAACCACACTGTGCTGGCTTGGCATTATTCATTTTCCCATTAGCCTTTCACTCACAGCACTCACAGTACTCACAGCACTCACAGCACTCACAGTACTCAGTAGCACTCACAGTACTCACAGCACTCACAGTACTCACAGCACTCACAGCACTCACAGCACTCACAGTACTCACAGTACTCACAGCACTCACAGCACTCACAGTACTCACAGCACTCACACTCACAGCACTACACAGTACCAGAAACTACAGTGGATGTGTAATCAGGCTAGTTCAGCTCGGCTTGTTTCAGCTCAGTGGTGTGAAAAAACACATTTTCTGTCCCCGGTCCCATAAGAGAGAAGCCACTCCACGGTACTCACCAAACCATGCCTGTTGGTCGCCCTGCACCTCGATGGCGAGCCCAAAGTCAGCTAGCTTAACCGCCGCCCCCTTCAGCTTACTGGCCAATAGGAGGTTCTCAGGCTGGAGGGGGCGGAGTCAAAATGGGTTAGAGGTAACACGACGCTCCTGGTAACCGTTGGCCGTAGACACAGATGTACAATCAGGTTTAGCCTCACGCAAGGTTGTCACTTTCTGGCTAAGCTGCAAAATCAGAACCTAGGCTAGGCCAATTGTGCATCGCCCCACGGACCTCCCGGTCGCAGCCGGTTACGACAAAGCCTGGGCGCAAACCCAGAGTCTCTGGTGGCACAGCTGGCGCTGCAGTACAGCGCCCTTAACCACTGTGCCACCCGGGATCCCCTCGTCATTTTCTACAATGTATCTCCTTAAAACCTGTTGTGACAGTATTTAGATTTTTGGAAAAATAACGTACCCGAAGTAAACGGGATATTTTGTGAGGACAAGATGCTAGAATATGCATATCATTGACAGCTTAGGATAGAAAACACTGTAAAGTTTCCAAAACTGTGAAAATATTGTCTGTGAGTATAACAGAACTGATATTGCAGGCGGAAGCCTGAGAAAAATCCAATCCGGAAGTGCCTCATGTTTTGAAAGCTCTGCGTTCCAATGCGTCCCTATTGAGCAGTGAATGGGCTATCAACCAGATTACTTTTTCTACGTATTCCCAAGGTGTCTACAGCATTGTGACATAGTTTTATGCATTTATGTTGAAGAATACCCGTAAGCGGCTACAATGTGTAAGTGGTCACCTGATGGCTCTCAGAGTGATTCTCGCGTAAAATACAGAGGTAGCCATATTTCCAATCGGTCCTTCTGAAAAACCAACTTGTCCCGGTGGATATATTATCGAATAGATATCTGAAAAACACCTTGAGGATTGATTATAAACAACGTTTGCCGTGTGTTTCTGTCGATATTATGGAGCTAATTTGGAATATTTTTCGGCGTTTTCGTGACCGGAATTTCCGATCGATTTCTCAGCCAAACGTGAAGAACAAACGGAGCTATTTCGCCGACAAAAATAATATTTTGGGAAAAAATGAACATTGGCTATCTAACTGGGAGTCTCGTGAGTGAAAACATTTGAAGTTCATCAAAGCTAAACGATTTGATTGCTTTTCTGATTTTCGTGACCAAGTTACCTGCTGCTAGCTGGACATAATGCTATGCTAGGCTATCGATTAACTTACACAAATGCTTGTCTTGCTTTGGCTGTAAAGCATATTTTGAAAATCTGAGATGACAGGGTGATTAACAAAAGGCTAAGCTGTGTCTCAATATATTTCACTTGTGATTTTCATGAATAGGAATATTTTCTAGCAATATTTATGTCCGTTGCGTTATGCTAATTAGTGTCAGTCGATGATTACGCTCCCGGATCCGGGATGGGGAGTATCAATTAAAATCAGATTTTTAAATCTACACTTAACAACAATGCTAACCGTATGCTAACCCCTAACCTAAATTAAGACCAAATAACTAAAATATACATTCTATGTTCATACAATTTTAAGATATAGCCAATTTAGAGTTTGCAGCTTGGCCATATAGTGGTAACCACTAGGACTAAACTGAGCTGAGATCAGTGTCTAGGGGCAACTTGATCCTACAGACACACACACACAAAGAGAGACAAAGAGACAACGGTTGAACAGGGACACACTAACACAACAACACACTGTGGCATAAATACAGACACACACACACACACACACACACACACACACACACACACACACACACACACACACACACACACACACACACACACACACATAGACTAAGAAACGCTCACACAAACACACAGACAGACACACACCTTCAGATGTACAATGTAAAACATGGGGTGATGGTGGTGATGGTGGTGATGGTGGTGATGATGGTGGTGATGGTGATGGTGATGGTGGTGGTGATGGTGATGGTGGTGATGGTGATGATGGTGATGGTGATGGTGATGATGATGGGTGGTGGTGGTGGTGATGGTGGTGGTGATGATGGTGATGGTGGTGATGGTGGTGATGGTGATGGTGATGGTGGTGGTGGTGATGGTGATGGTGGTGATGATGGACGACACACAATTAATCTTCTCCTTTCCCCCTTCTGATGACCAGGTGGCGAATCGCATCTCTGCATGTCTGGCAGACATATCAGTGTGGATGACGGATCACCACCTCAAGCTGAACCTCAGCAAGACGGAGCTCCTCTTCCTCCCGGGGAAGGACTGCCCGTTCCATGATCTCGCCATCACGGTTGACAACTCCATTGTGTCCTCCTCCCAGAGCGCTAAGAACCTTGGCGTGATCCTGGACAACACCCTGTCGTTCTCAACTAACATCAAGGCGGTGTCCCGTTCCTGTAGGTTCATGCTCTACAACATCCGCAGAGTACGACCCTGACTCACACAGGAAGCGGCGCAGGTCCTAATCCAGGCACTTGTCATCTCCCGTCTTGATTACTGCAACTCGCTGTTGGCTGGGCTCCCTGCCTGTGCCATTAAACCCCTACAACTCATCCAGAACGCCGCAGCCCGTCTGGTGTTCAACCTTCCCAAGTTCTCTCACGTCACCCCGCTCCTCCGCTCTCTCCACTGGCTTCCAGTTGAAGCTCGCATCCGC